>NW_020455533.1:1545831-1572950 GCF_003342845.1 Nothoprocta perdicaria
ATACACTATCTTCCACATGCACAAGTGTTACAAAGTCTTCTAAATAATGTTACTGGCAAATATTCCCTAAAAGTTATACAAAGAGATAACTTAAAATAGGTCAAATAGTTCACTTATGTGTATGGTGCAACCCATTCTTCTGCCTGGGTTACTACATCTCTTCAGCAGTTTTCTAAAGCTATATAAAGAATTGCCCCTTTTTCATACATTAGTTAATTTAATATACTGCTTTCTATAGCCCCCATGGCAATTAAATAATGAATCCTTTCAATAGCAATTTATAAAATATTTAAAACTTAAGTTTCACTTTTACCTTAAAGTTATCATAAAAAACAAACTAATTTGCAAAAGAAGAAGGTCATAACTGCCTGAAAAGGAAACACAGCTTTGCTAAAACTTAAGAACAGGGGGAAGGAGGGCACAATTAAAGCCTTATACTAATAATATTAATAGACTTGCACTCTTTGTTCAACTCAATACAAATGCAAATTTTCAGGAGGGAAGACTTACTATATAAATTGGTTTCAACAGAGGTTCTCTAAGACCTTGCACCTACTGGTCCAATATACCCTGAAGGAGCTATAAGCTTTTCAGGAAAAATAAGTTGATTTACTATTTTAAAATTCTTTTTAGAATCATTAATAAACGCAATACAAGTATAAGATGTCTCATAGAATACTAGGATGGGGGCAAAAAGTCCCTACCCATGGGAACAGCAGAGCCACACTCCAACAAACTTATCTAAAGAATAATTCACTTCATAAATTTAGCTAGTTTCCACCTCAGCATCATTTGTTTCTATTTACGGTGCTTATATGGTCACTATAAAAACGGTAATGTAGGGATACTATGCATTAGGCATACTATATCTAACAGTCACATATACTTTATTTATTTTTACAATATACATGTGGGTCAGAGAGTTCTACTATTTCTGTTTTGCAGCCAGGAATATGAAATGAGGGGAAAAAACATAAAAAAAACATTCTGAAACAAAGTTTCAGACTATTTTCTCAATATTCCTACTCTTTTCTTTACTCTCCTTTCATCTATTAACTTCAATGTTCTGTACCAAGAAGTGTTTCTCTAGTCTACAGCATAAACTTACAGTAAATAAATATGTACACAGCTACTCCCTTTGCAGTTTTCTGGTTAGAGATTGCAGCTGCAACTGTTTCCTAGACTGCATTTATTACAATGATAAGCCTTTTAGGTAAGAATGCGAGAAAATATACTAATGCCACAAAATTCTTGAGAAATGCATTTATATACACAAGAAGTCTGCAGTTGTACTTGCAAAAGAAAAAATACTCATCTACTCAAAGAATTCCACAAACTGTTTCAGACCCCTCCTTCCCCTTCTGCACACATAGAAGGGATTACATATGGTTCCGGCAAGAATCAAACACAATTATCAAGTCTGATTGTTTTCATCCAAATATTAAGAGATTTTATATTCTCCTATATCCTTTATAAAACAATAATATTTTAAGTATTGCTTATTTAAAGGACCTACTTAAAAGTAAGAGCATATTAAATAGATCAGGAAGAACATTGTTTTGGAAAAGGCTAGTCAAGCAGCTCCCACCCTTTCCAGAAGGGAGCAAGAAGTCATAGTTCACATTCAAGGATTATCAATTAGTTAAGCAGCTTTGAAGAAATCACCTAAAATTCTTCCCTGAAAAATGCTCTTCATTTGCATTTCCTGCTATACACACCTGGATGAAGTATTGTTTACAAAAATATTTGAAGTCTACGATGGTGCCAATACAGATTCAGCCTCTTTATGTAAGCCCCACTGAATGGGATCAGTTAAGCAGCTCACTGTCCCTGCAAAACTCTGAGCTTCATGTCCCTCTTACAGACACAGCAACAGCCATCGCTCCTAAGCAGTGATTTTATTTTTCAGTTATTTCTTATCCTAGCCATTCTAAAGCCTTTTTTTCAGTGTGTAACATACAGTCCAAAGTCCAAATCAAAGAAAGGTGGCAATAGTTTTTCTACAAAACATTCCCATTTGTGCTTTAAGCTCTCAAAGGTAGTCTCAATATGCATAAACGTCCAGCTTGAGACCAATTTTCCTCGGGCATTTATTTTACATGCATAGTAAATGTGATGCTCAGTTGTTTCTTAAATACTACTAGTTTCTCAGCCATGTTTCTATATCTAAATACTGTTTAACAATCAGCTAGATCTTGAAAGCCAGGTTTAATTTTTTCTTTCTTTGAATAGAAGTACATTACAGTTTGTTCTGTTACGTAGCAATATTTATAAGTTACACAGCACTTCTTATTTTAAAAGGCTGTACAAGCATTAAGTAATCTGCAATACTTACCTCTGAGGGAGGTAAGTATTACCCTCTCCTATTTAACAGCTGAAGAAACAGACAGTTTAAGTGATTTGCCCTGGGCCACCCTGTATGTCAGCAGGACTGCTGGGATTATCACAGATTTCCCAGCTCCCAGATTCATGGTCAAACTACCAACTCACTCCCTAATCCCTTAGTAAACAGGAAATTTCCTCATCATCTAAGAGAGCCTTTTCTGTGATTGATCAGTTCGATTAAAGGCCTTGGTTTCCTGAAAAAGGGTTCATGCAGTAACTGGAAGGCAAGTACAGCCTACTGTGTATTAAACTTGCCAAAATACATCCCCAAAGCATCTGACATGTCATCTGAAAATCAAGACAAGTCATGATTCTTCAAATTTTAAAATCTACAAGATTTAAAGAGAAACAAATAATTTTAAAATTTGCAAGTCTTTCTATTAAATGCGACCTCAGGAATATCCTTCAAGTAATGGAGGCTTCATAGGCTCCTCCTCTTACTACCCAGTGTTTTAAGCTTCTTACAGCCTTTTAAGACGGATTGAACCAGAGGCTGTTGTCCAACTTTGTCACATTCAATAATCCTAGAAATTTTGACATGGCTTTCAGGTGAACCCTAATAGTTCCCATTTACTGCTTTCCTGCTTGGAAAGATAGTTTAAGACCACAGACAAGCTAGAATCTTTAGGAGTGACTTCCGGATTACCAAGAAAAATGTATTTGAATCAAAACAATAAATGTAGATTTCTTTTGCATGACAGTCTTCAACTACTGACGTACAGAGAGATTTCTATGCATTTAGACTGTTCTTTTCCACCTCCCTTATTAGTCTGAAAGGACTTGACTGGCTTCCCTCACACTATGATTAGCCATTCTTAATAAGCAGCCCTCTGCTTTCCACGTATACACTGATACAGGAAAAATAATTGGGGAACACACTTCATGTTGTTGAAATGAAGTCCAGTGAAGCCAGGTTTTACAAGACATGACAACATACTAATGCCAAACTGACACAAATTCTCAGACATGCATTTTGGCTTTAATGGGTTAATTAGCTTGGCTGGATACAAATTTTAATTATCTGAGTTTGACATTAATGTCCTTGGAGTGTTGTCTGTAAGGATTTGGGGAATCACATATATTATTTTAGTTACTTCTGGAAACTGTGTGTTACACTGGGATTTAAATAGTGCGACAAGAATAGTGAGAACAGGTTGATCTATTTTGCAAAGTCAGACTTCACGAAACAGGACAAAGTGAGAAGGAGCTAAAGTTTGTTCTGCCTTGCTCAGTCCAGTTATTGTTTCAGAGTCCAGATATCCTTTGATCATATTTTGTAAATATAAAGTAACAAAGAACAAAAAGCTAAGAAAGTAAGATAAGAAAGCTGCTCTGGGGATAGGTGACAGGGCATAATTTAGAATTATGTATATCAGAGAATTCTCTATTTAATCTGAGACTAAGAGTTAAGATCTCCTCGACATCCTCCACAGATTCTCAAGCAGCAGGCAACCAGCCTTAGGATGGTTATATATACACCAAGTATTTATACGTGCCAGGGAACATCTCCCTGCTGTCAATAGCTCTGTTCCTACAGAGAGTCAGCCGAGTACTAGTTACCTGAAGACAGTAATTCAGTGGGTTTTGGTTAATTGCCCATGGAAAAGCTGGGCTGTCCTAAATCGTTTCAGATGTAGAAGGAAAGTCACATCACAGTTGCACAGAATGGCATGCTGCATGCAAAATGTTCCATCAGAAATGTTCCAGAGGAATTACAACTGATCCATGAGCAAAACAAAAAAAAACAAAAAAAACAAACAAACAACAACAAAAAAAACCTACAATACTGTTTATGGCCTGCTAAAATAAGTACTCTATGTATTTTCTTGCTTTTAGGGGTTTATATAAGCAAATTAGTCATCTGAGGAATTTAACTGCATTTCAGCAAATATATATTTGCTGCAACAAAATATTTTTAGATGATATTCAATAAACTATCACATGTCATTTGAAAGAAGATCTGCACTTCTAAAGAAAAATAATCTACTAAGCTTTTCAAAATATCCTTCTATTTTCTGTTATTCTGCCCATTTTCTAGGGATACATTTGCTTTAAGATTCAAAAGAGAATCCCGATTGTTTTTTGTGTATATAAATTTAAGCCTTGTAATTGTGATAACATTTCTTCTTTGTAACAGTAACTGCACTAATCTTTTAAAAGGAAGAACTCTGCAATTCACCCAGTTGTACAGCAGTTTTGTAGTTTTTACACATATATTCCTCGAATCTCATTTACGTGTTTTCTTGGTGTCTAAACCAAAGTCATATGGATTTCAAACTGTAAAGAATCATATAAATAATCTGTTTAAAGAAATAGTAAGCAAACGTGTCACATTTGTCCTTTAGGCTCACACCTCATGCCACTGCTCAGATTCTATCAGAACAGTTAAATTGCTCCTAACTCTATCTGGATGGCATTTAGGCAAGCTCCTCTGTTGCTCTGTAAGAATTACATGAATGTAAGGACTTCTCTGAATCACCATATGCAAATAATAAAAAGGAGTCTATTCTCCCTACTCTTTTCCACTGTGTTCTGGTTAAAATATCTAGACTGTGGTCGTGTAAGAAACTAAACATCTCCAGGGAACTGCAGAGCAAATTTAGAGCACTTAGCACTTCACAGAATCAGCTCCTAACGTAACAAGGGTAAGAAAGAAAGTGATGGAGGTTATCAAAGCAAAAAGGTGATAAGCTCAAAAAATGGTTAAAAGAAAAAAAAAAAAGTACTGTGAAAGAATATTCCTCAGCATTCAGAAATACAGAAAATCAAGAATGAAAAACAGCAGCTAGATTTCTTTGTAGTGTTACCTGCATCTTTTCTTCTTTTCTCCAAAAAAAGTAAGTAGGCAAGTTTGCGTTGTTCTTTATATTCTAAAGGAAGTTATTTTCACTTTTGAATGAAACATTAAAACCTCTAAAGACCTCACTCATTCACCGATGGGAAATGGAAAGCTTCCCTTTCATATATTTCGGAGACAATATTCTTTTTTCTGGAAATGCTGATAAGGAACAAATTCAAACTCATCCTCATCCGCTTGGACCATCTTATTTACTAAAAACAATGGTATCTTTTAAATCCTGTATACTCAGCTATCGGTCAATTTTGATTGACACAAATATTTGTATTAAAGGTTACATACTGCAATTTACAATTGGGTACTATCACAATACGGTATGTTAATGTAATCAGTATTTTCATTTCATTAACTCATTTGCAGCATGACACTGCAAGGGTATTCTTACATATACTGAAGACACAATTACTAAATAGTTCAACAATTCTCCTATAAGTGTTTTTTTTTTTAATCTGATAATTTTTAACACAATAAAACCACTCCTAGTTTTGTGTGTATGTTTTAATTTCCCACCACTTGAAGTGTTCAGATACTTGGAATACCTAGCATACCAAATTAATCCACAAATATTTACAAGAAAAATCTATTTAATTTCTTTCCATAGTAACTACCACAGGGACTATTGTAATGAAAAATTTCCCATCTTAAAGAATTAATGCAATTACTGATATAGAGAAAAAATTTAATTTATATCATCACAAACACGTAAAAGATATAATCCCATATTCACGAAAAGAATCTTCATTCCCTCTTTGAATTCTGAAACAATACAGTCTTGCCTTGAGGAGAACAGAAATATTATGAAGTACCTTAAGCAAGATAATTGTAAGAGAAAAAATACAATTGCGTTATTGTTGTGCTAAACTGTGACATACTTAAAAAGCTAATTTCTTTTATTATAATGGAATTTGGTATGTGTATCCTTTAATCTACTTCACTCTTTTTTTTCTTTTTTTTTTTTTTTTACACACGTGTAAAGTGTTTCCCTTTATCTATATTACCTTGTTTAATGAACTAAATTGTTGTAACGAATTTTAAATAATTAAAAATATATTTAATCACTCTGTAAAGTTCTGGGTCTAACCAAACATCTAGATATATCATAAAAACATGCAGTAAATGAGTTACTGCAACTCAAATATTATACAAGGAGACACCGATATTTTATGAAAATCAAGCATGTGACAAGTCCCGAATTTTCTCAAATGCATTTCAACCAAACTGCTGAAAATTCTACATGAAACTCAAAATTTATCAAACAAAAAATTCTCACAATTAGTGCTTTTTTTCTTGAAAATCCAATATTATCATACTCAAATTATTGAATTCAATTGATTTCCACAGAGAAATTCATCTGCTGTAACTGAGTATTTCTCTGCTTCACAGTTGCAAATTTTTTCACTTGTTCCCCTTTAAAAAGTAAATTTAACAAATCTACCAAGACAAAAAGGATGATCTAATTAGTACTAAGTAATACTTAAAACCTTTCTATATACTACACTGTTCTTGTTACCCTCAACATGCAAGACTTAAATCAAAGTATGAATAATCTGGCACTTGCTATTACTGTTTAAGCATGCAAACTTATATTGTCTGCCTTTGTATTTATCTATCATACACATAAGGATTCAAATTATCAAGATCTTTTCCCGTGAATCTTAGTTAAAGTGCAGGGTCTGCGACATCCTCAAAGGCAAGTAGGCCCATGGCGCTCAGCACAGCTCCCCAGGGCACAGACCCCTGCAAAACTAGTCCAAGACAGTAAAAGAATCTCCCCAGAATGAGCCGAGAAACAAAAATCAGCAGTATTCCTACCCATTTCTATCTGACAGCCAGTCCCACTAGAAAAACTAAATCCTAAACACTATCAGAACCAGCTGGCTTTTCCATGCTTTCCTGTTCTCCTGTACTCACAATGAAGAGATAGAAGATGGTAAGTAATGAAAACGTGTCCTCCGTTTCCTTAAAACTCTTAATTTCTGCTAAAATTGTTTTATTGGTATATCAGTGCTATACTTACTAAGTTCACTTCAAGTATCTGAACAGATATGATATGAAAAAAAAAAGCTAATTATTCAATATTACTCTATTTTATTTAGTTTTTTTTGTAAAATAGGTAGGTAAAAAAAAATTATCAGTTTTCATACAGCAAGCAATTTCATCAGGAATCTTTTCTTATGCTCTTTAGACTCCCCAATTCCTATATATTAAATGCTTTAAGCATGCGCTGGCCTTAAGCATATGCTTAAGAAAGCTTTGCTGTGTTAGGACCTTCTGACTAGTACGCAGGATATTTAGGACTGCTTAAAATATAATCCGTTGAAGTAAGCATGCCCTCTTTTCCACTGCGTATGACCTACTCATGAAATTTATGCCCAAAACAAGAAGATTAGGTGCTAAAATTGAATCATGTTGCGTCAATGTAACGGTAATGCCAAATATACGTCACCCTGTAAATTATGAAGCCACTACAAACAAAATCCCAGGGAAATCAAAAGTCATATCTATTAAAGCAACTACAGTGCCACACAGAGAGGAGACTTTATAATAATTACTCAGGAAATATCATTCTTTCACATTTCTGCCACAAGTGGTCAATTCACATTATTTAGCAATGGCTTACCCATCTTTTAGGCACATAACTTTTTTCTTAATTAGAACAAAGAAAATGCCCAAGGTTCCCCTTTTGCCTAATGTGAAAATAGTTGAAAGAGTTTAAGTCAATTGCATTTTTATAGGAGAAATCAGTATCAGTAAAAAAAAAAAAAAACAAACAAAGCCAAAGCACACTTTTTCCAGCATCATACATATTAACATGCTGTTTATCATCCCAAACTGACAGTGGTCAGATCATTAAATAAAAAGTTTGTAGTTAACATCAGTGTTTTGGAGCCTCCCACTGGCAGCCATCACACAGCTGAAAAGTGAACCATCTGCTCAATGGAGGGTTTATATCCAGGCATCAATGACTATTTTGCTTTAAAAGAAATGAGTATTTCTGAGTTAATATTTTAAATGCAATTTAAAAGATCATAAAGGAAAAGAATCCAGCATTTACTGTGTGTCTCCCAGCAGACTACTTAATGTTCAAACATCTACTATGCAAAGGTCAAATGATTTCACTGAATGTAATGGTGACAAAAATATTCTAAAGCCTTGAAAAAAAATATATATGATGATCAAGGAAAGAGATACGGACCTCAGATCTTGCAAGAGTCACAATAAATATTGTAGATTCAGTTCAATAAGAAAATTGCTAAGCTATGCCAAGAGAACCAGATTAAGATAGATATAATAGATAAAATACAAATCACTTATTTTTGGTCATGTTCTTCATAAAGGAAATACTTTAAAGTAACACAGCCAATGATTTTTTATTAGAAAAACTTTTACACATATACCACTTGTATAGAAATGCAAAAAAAAAAAAAAAAACCCTAAAAAAAACCCCCACATTCACATGGAGAGCCTCTAAGATATCCTGCTCCACATAACAATGTGAATAACTGAACTTATTAACAAAAATTCAATATCAAGAGTTGTGCTAGCTGTAACCTAATAAGGTAAACACGTTGTGCAAATGATGTAGATTATGGATTTTTAGATATGAATGACACACACATACACAGAAAAAAAATTCAAATGCTTACTCAAATTTAACAGCAAAGACTAAGAGATACCTACTTTACTTTACTTTTCATTTTGCTGTGCTTGCAGAGAAGGCCCTGACCCTCACAGCATTCTAAGTTCCAAATGTGCCATATACAAAGCTTGCTGGCAGTCTAGAACCTTGCCTGTTTCCTGGTTCTTCCATGCCAAGATGTCAGGAGCAAGCAAACAGAACTGGAAACAAAAAGTAACAGCCAATCTGTCTCTATGATCCTAATTTGCTATCTCAACAAAACTGGCTGCCCATAGTTCTTGATCTGGAGAGCAAGTGGATCTCTCCATGCAAACACAGAGGAATGTCAAGGGCACAAGACAAAAATATAGCTGAGTGGCAAGTCCAGGAGAGACAGTGAAAAAAAGTCCAAGCAAAAGTAATGCACATAGAGGAATAAGAGAGCGGGAAAACACTACTGACAAAAAAGAAAAAAAAAAAAAAAAAAAAAAAAAAAAAAAAAAAAAAAAAAAAAAAAAAAAAAAAAAAAAAAAAAAAAAAAAGTCAACAGAGGGAAAAGCAGCAAAGAAATATAAGAAGCAAAATACAGGAAAAAAAGGAAATTAAGAGCAGAAGTTCAATGTCATGTCCCCTTTCTGGAAAATAATACTTTTTTTTTTTTTAAATAAAAAGGAGTGGGCTTTTTGTTCTTCTTTCATATATGAATAAACTAATGAGCAAATCTTAACCCATTCTGTATTCTAAAATCTAACATCAATCCTGCATTTTGTTAGCTTACATAGCAACGGCAAAAATAATAAAATACTTTGGTGAGATACTTTAAAAAAATCGGATAGATTCTACAACATTCTACATAGATACTACCCCTAAATATTTCAGAACGTCAGTTTGTCAAAAAAGAACAGTGCAAATGTTACCAATATATCAAGATAAAAATAATAATTTTCACTATTAAGTTACACTAAAAATCATACATACGTTTTTTTCTGTGCTCAACTAGGGCAACAGCCTGCTTAGCCGAGCATTTTGAAAACCAGTTGTCCCCAAGTAGAACAGTGACCTCATTGGTGTGGACAAGTTTTCCTGGCATGAAGGCAAGAGGTCCAAATGGTACCTGTCAAAGGCACAGAGGAAACTGCTGAAAATCACTAACAAAAGTAAAACTAAACATTCATGTCTACTTACAGAGAAAAGTAAAATACAGAGTTAAATGAATTAGAATTCTACAGTGTTGTTTTTTAATGACTAATTGTTCACAAATATTGAAAGGTCTAGATCCATTTGATTTTAGTAGTGCACTTCATAAATCTGAAGATTTTTCTTATGCAAGAATTTGTATTATAATACAAATCATATTATACAATAAGTTGTATTATGAATACAACTTGTATTTAATCAGAAAAACTTGCTTTACAGCATTACACTACTGTATAGCTGAATGCTCATATGGAAAAGAAACTCAGCTTATCCTAACATGTAAGCCTTCGTATAGTAAAATACTGTAACTTCTTTAGCTAAGTTAAATATTTATTACACAAAAAACATAGTCATTTACCAGCAAAAGCAAGCCCAGTTTTGCTAAAATTTCAGAAACATTTGAGAGGTAGGGTCAACTCAACGATCTTTTTTTGCATTATCTGTCTTGCTAATAATACATACCAGAAACCTCAGTTCAAACTTATGAGGCTATGAGCAAGAAACAGCAGGATCACACAAAGTGCTCACTCTCACGCTGTCTTATTTTTCACACGTGTGAAGCTCTCAATCTCCAAGCAATGTTCTACCAACTACATGCACCTCTTCCAACTTCACTCCAGGCATAACTAGTTATACACAAAATCTGAATAATTAGGATAGTGATAAACACATAATTGAAAAGGCTCCTTAAAGTGTGAAACCCACACTTTGATATAGCTTACAATACATGGGATATTATTTTTATGATCCTTTTAAGACACCCTGCAGTCCACATTTTGCTTCAAGTCTACAGGTAAGTCCTAGCACGGAAGAGTAGCCTCACTCTGATCTCACCTGTGCTTCACATACCAATGTCCCCTGAACTTTTACACTATTACAACCCGGCTGCCTTCAGCCTCCAACCTCAGAGAAGTAACAAGGTCAAGAATAAAGTTCATTGGAGGGAGGCAAAAAGCTAAGAAGCAGAGTCAGCTCAAATTCCTCTTATGAAAGAAAGAGATCTATCTTAGTCTAAACATATCTGCTCCTTCTACTTTATTCCCCTGATGTCTTCCTCATTTCCTTGGGATAGCAAACTGCTTTCTTGTCTGATTTTTGCTGAAACAGAGCATTTAGCTCAGCAGTTCTGATTTCTTGGAATGAGATTTTCTCTCACTTATATATCCAGAAAGGTACCTATACTTGATCCTGCTTCTATACTAAGCAGGATCTTAAGGTAAGACTTATGCAGAATTTCTTCTTTCCTGCAAATTTCTTCCTGGTTTTCAAGTATCAGACTGAATCGTTTGCCTGTTCACTCTTCCCCCAAAATGGTGAAAGCAAAATTAAAAACATATGAAAATATTTGGCTAACGGGAAAGGAACTATTTATATACTTTTAAAACAACAGATGTGAATTGACATTGCTGCTTAATCGAAGAATGAACAATATCTATTATTAAGAAAAAGTATTTTCTTGTACACTTTGAAACAACCTGATCATTTTGCTTTATATCATAAGGCCATGAATATACAAATGATCGCAGGATCACATATAAAGTTTGAGCTGAGCCATTAGCACTCGCAAGGGAAACAATCTCTTTAACAACACGTAAGAAGCGTACACCAATACTGTTTTACTAACAACTCTACAGTATACAGGATCAGGTTGCCAGTATGCAAGTAGTTAAGCAGTCTGCGTCTAAATTAGCCGTTCAGTTATTTACAGCGTAACTTCCTCTGCTTTCAAAGATGTATTTTGAATTGGACATTTAAAAAAAGAGTCAAAACAGAGAAGCCAGTTTATCTGGTCAAAATTCTTCTAAGTGTATGCCAACAAGGTAAAGTCTAAACAGGGAGCTGCGCAGTTGCTACAAAAGATTCAGAGAACAAAGATTGCTAAGTCAATGTGAAGATCAGCGAAACAAAATTTAGCAGCACCTTTTCATGTAAAAATCAATGTCCTAGGGTTTATTTCCACGAATGAGAAAATGTTGTGGCCACTTTCTTCTCAGGAAATGACTTAGTACCATAATTCTGTAATAATTATAGTTTTTTCTACAACAGATCTACATATCAAACATATCAGGTTTTGTGTTAGCATTTATGTCATCAGTTCTCAATTGTCAGTAACATTATAACTAACAACAGAGAAAAGAGAAAGAGAAGCAAAGGTTTAATTATCATAATAAATGTAACCATTATTAAGGCCTACATGGCAACCTGAACAACATTCCATTGCTAGCGCAGAAACTTAAGATACTGAAACTTTTAACCCATTATCTTGAATGAACTGCTCTATGCTATACATACCATGATATCGTAAGAAAGTTTATCAGGCAATGTACTGAGTCGTTCTTGAAGAGCATCATAATCACTCTCCACCTTCTTCCTGTTGACAAAATCAAGCTGACTCAATTTCATATTTGAAGCAAACAGTTAATCATTTTCTACTAGTAATTCAACAAACTACTTTATTCATAAACATACAGACTTAGGAGAGATTAGAAATTTGTTTCTAGAAGACTTTGGGGATGGTCAGCTACAAATGTTTTTATTATAAAGTGTCTTAATATAATAATAGCCACATTTTTATTTTAAATTAGACATTCATATCTGAGTTTGAACTTTGTGTGATGCAAAGGAAGAACCAGTTGCTTTCACGGGGCTTTGGCATACCTCAATGTTCAAATTCAACAGTTATACTACCATCAGTATTTAGAAGAAAAACTAAAAAAATCAGTTTATATTTTAGAAGAGGCAAATTCTTCACAGTGTTGTTCTTCATAAAATATTCATATTTTATTTGGGCTGACATTCTGGTTTTCATATGAACTTTGCTCTTACTAACAGTCAATGTTCCTGAAAGATCATTTGACTGCTACAATTTTGCACCCTCTTGAAACACAGACAAGCAATTTAAATGTGGAACATCTATTCTACTGTTGCCTTATGCAAAAAAAAAAAGGTCATATGCTAGGTGGTGAACCTTGATGAACTTGGACAAGTTATTCCCATAGTAGAAACGTGACTCTTCAGAGAACTTTGGAAGATCCAGCATTTTAATTGCTACTGGGATTTTTCTTTGCTTAAAACAAAGAACTAGACTCCTTTTAAAAAAAAACCTTCTTCAAAACATTCATTCTGATGCAGAAAGTCATGGACAACAGTGATTTTGAAGACTGGCAGAAATCAGCTTCTATGAGATGTGCCAGGCATATAAACATCAAATTCAACAATACTGTTTAGTTGCACTTCCAAATAGCACATATACTATATATGGTACTAAATTCTGGAATAGAAGGCAACTTATAGCACAGAGCAGCACACTGAACAGTGGTGACCCAGGATGCAAATTACAGTTTTTCTGAGGATATTCCAGAAAAGCAATGTATAAATCTGCTGAAAAGTGAATGTCATAGTTGAAAAAAACTAATCAAAATATTATCACTTATTTTCTTAAATCTTCTTCTTAGACTCATAAGTGAAATCTTCAGCATTCATTATGAAAGAGTGTGATACCCCAATGTTTTGTCTCATGTACCCACAGTTGAACTTTGCTATAATTACACTGCATTAAGCCTGTAGTATTTAATATCTTAAATTGCTGAATTTGTCCTGAACAAAAGATTTAGTTTTAAATAACCATGACATTAAAACTGTATTCTATATCATCGATCTACAAAAGATGCTTACTTCTTCTTGGGTTTAATTGTTGTTCAGTTTCGCTAACCATTTTGTGCAAGTTTTCTTACTCACTGACCACAAGAAAGTAAAAATATTCCTCACTACCTTGAGAAAAGAACACCAAGCTCATGAATAGTACAAAATTCATCGAGATTCTTGGAGGGAAAGCAATATGATAATTTGCTATTGTAATTACAAGTATTAATTACTTAATAGTAACGTTTACAGAATCCAGTCTTTGCCTGACAGAGATCTGTATTTTTAGAGAAAGGGACAGTGTTGTTGTCATGCTAACTTGCTACTCTTCAAAACAAATGTTCTTTTGAGGGGAAGGAAATTTTTAAAAGCAGCACAGAAGATATGTAAAAGCGTGAATTATTCCATTCTTCCTAACTAGATTTCTGGGAACAACATTCCTTGAGAGAACTGCCTGAAGATCCCTCATCTGCCCCTATACCTCCCTGAAAGCAAATAAATGTCAGCTTATTGAACTAATCCCACTTGCTTTCCACAAAAGGGAGGGAAATCTGTCTGAACAAACCTTAGACAACGTGCATAGGCTTTCATTAGAAAGAGAAGCCTTTACTGCTGCCTTTGCCTTTTGGTTAATAAGCTAACTAAAGAACTTAAAATGAGTTTAAACACAAAGAAAACCTGCAAGTCTATGCTGAGGATTTTCTTTTTTGTTGTTGGCGGTGGCAGGGTTTTTTTGTCAAGTATTAAATTTAGCAAATTTAGTAAAACCAAAACTTATAAAATATAGTGTCTTTACTGAATTTTTGATTTCAAGCATTTAAGAACTAACTCTGCAAACTGTAGAGGACTTCACATTACAACTACGGAAGTTTGAAAGGCTACTGTGTTTGTTTTGTTGCAATTCTGCTTCTGTGATAAATGATTATGTATTTGAAAACTTGAAGTGGAAAAAAATAAAATACTGACAAAAAAACACAAGAAAATCCATACTGAAGGCTTTTTCCATGAATCAGTTACAAAGGGAAGACTCCACAGACAAAGATCAGTATGAAAAATAAGGGTGTTCCCTCCACTTGAAGCAGTATTAAAAGATCTCATCATTTCATGGCTGGAAGTCACTCTACATTTAAAAGATTTCTTCATTTATCTGAGAAAAAGATAGTGTCGTTAAGGTCCAACTGCTGCCCGCTACTGAGTAATCTGATTAGGGTACAGCAGAAATCACTTGCTTCAAATACGGAAGGATTCTATTGCCCCAATTCATCACATTTTCTACTCGGGTAATCTTCGGAAGCAGACTTTCTTATATGGTTATCCACCCTTCCATGGGAGCAAGGTCAATGGAAAAAAATACAGAATGGAAAGTGTTGGGAAACATGGGAAACACCTTCCCCCGTCCGCTGGAACTACTGTCTTTTGCTGATTAAATTTCTACTATGTGAATTTCTGAAAATGCAAGCATCCTAAACTAGACCACTGAGATTAAAAATTAATTTCATTTATTTCATTTTTTGAAAAATTCATTTTCATTAATTTCATAATTAATTTCATTTCATCTTTCCATAGTCAATCCCCACTTCATTCTGCAAATTTCAGCATTTTCTATAAAAGGAAATGAGAATAGTTACAATGGTTTCCCAACTCTTAAAAATTTGCTTGAATTTTTTCAAGTTTTCTGTCAATTAGCTTATTTCTGGAAAATAGTATCTTAATAAAAGAATGCACATGCAGAATGTCACACTATTCTAAATTGGTAAGGGCACTGCATAAACTCCTGAAAAAGTATGTATATTATGGAAATTCTGGCTGACTTAACTACAGCAGCACCAGTAGGCACTTCAATAATATTTCCCTTATTGAAAATTAATGCAGTCTCTGAATTTTAAACATAAAGGAAACATATTAGTTTTAGATTATTTTTTGCAAGCCAATAGTCAGAATTTAATATGATGATGTGTATAGATTGCCTTGATTTTTTTCCTCTTATCCAGTGCTTGCAGCCTATGTGCATTTAAACTAAAAACATTTGATACACACTAAATATAAATTATTTGCTTGGAGATCTTTCAGGCATGAAGAAAAAGCCTCTTAAAATAAATTTAAAATATTATATGCTTGATGGTGTATAACCGAAGGTTTAATCTCACCACTAAAGGGGCAGTTGCTGTGATTCTGCAATAACCCTGCAGACAATAATCAAGACAGCTCCTGTTGTTCTCTCAGTAAAATCATGGTAAACACAGCATGGATATATTGTAATTTGATATCTGTAAGATCAACTGTTATATCTCACAGTAACTCATAATGTAAGATTTCATTCACCATTAAATGTACATTTTCTTCAGATGTCATACAATATTATTATTTACTAAGCATGTTTTCTATTAACTATAGATTACCAACAGAGAAAAAAGTGCCCAGAGATAATTTTTTTTTTTTTTTACACAACAACTCATTTCTTTCTAAGCTTTATACACTAAGGCTATAAACTTGGGGGGAGAGAGGGGCAGGGCATGATGGAGAGGATATATTTTAGTACATGTATGAGGAAAAAAAATAAAAAGGCAAAATTTTTCCTACCTACTCACAATTAAAGAGGAAAAAAAAAATATATAATTTTTTTTTTCCACACTTGGAATACTTTTTCACCAATCAGGCAAAATCAGCATTCATCCCACAAGGTTACTTGGAGAAAAATAACAAATAAGGGTATTTGAAAGAGAATTTAAGCACTAAGGTTCGAGGTATTTAAAGCAACAGGACCAGTGGAAAACATATACTCTTTAGAGGGAGCAAACTGCAAGAATTCCAACCTATCTCTGACTATAAGGCACTAAACATGCTAGCAGAATTTGGCTAACATTAGAATAAATAATAGGACAGTTACTTTACTAAAATCTAAGTAGGTTACTCATTAGTATTTTAAGCATGTAATCAAACATTTTTCACTTACCAGTGCTGGATTTTTTCTTGGCAGCTAGTGACCACCTGTCATTAAAACAGATAACTACTCATGAAAAAACAAGGCTAAGCACACAGCTGCAATGTCAATGCATCACAAACTAGAACAGTAGCTTTACAGATTTGGTCGTGTCTCTATATACATTTTTATTTGTCAGTCTAAAGGCATGTGAATGGTAGTTCTTAAGCTGCACACTTTATCATACACTAATGCAGACTGATAACCACAGAACAAATTACAGCTTTTCAGTTCATATTTTGGTCCAATACCTGCTCCATAACTATTAGGTGACACACGATACAAGATAAGTAGTATTTTCTGCAATCTGCAGATCTATTTTCAGTGTTATATTCTTGTAGAATAAGAAAACAATATGAATTATAACAAGACATCAGTGTAACATCCATATTCACTCATTAGAAAAACAAAAACAAAAGGACCCCAACAGCACCAAAAACATTTTTCCTTTATCAATACATCTACAAATGTTTCCTCTAGCAGCTTTATTCTCAAAAAGCAGAAATGAATTTTGCAATACTTATATGCAAGGACATTTGATACCAGTGTAGGCCATTGCCTTCCTCTCCTTTCTGGGTGGGGGAAAAAAAAGGAAGTTTTGATCTATTCTACTCAAGATACTAAAAATAACTTGCAAAATAAAGAACATTGTTAAAAATTATATACTTTAACTTAATTTTTTAGACTATATGGGTAGCAAACAGGCAAAATGCTGAAACCTGTATCCTTTTCTGCCATAAATATGTGGCTCTCTAAATAACAGTTATCAAAAATATAATAGAAACAATGTCATTCAACTACATTAAGCTCAACAAACCTAAGAGAAATATGTCTAAACATCTTTTCAATGTATGTATCTTTCAGGTTTTTTTTCAAATGTTGTTTTTCCTATAAGCCAAAATAACACTAACCATTGAAAGCAATTAATGAGCAAAGTTGCAGAGAAAACAATAAAATACATTCAAATCTCACTGAAATCATTGGAGCACATATTCTTTTTTACATAACAGAATGAAAGACAATTTATTTTTCTTAGTTAGCATATGTGCAGCTATTGCAGAACAGATTCTAGATCCTGTACATTTACTCATACAGGAACAGAAAAAAGAAATGGGAGTACTTTGTGAGCTAATAATTCTTCAAACAGAACTAAGTACTTAAAGAAAAAGGATCAGTTCTGCATTTGTGGCTGCACTATTTCATAATCCATCAGGAAATTTGGCCAGGTAGCTTGTTCTGCTTAAGCCAAGTTCAAATTTATCATTTGCTTTAAACTCCTATAAATCAAATTCCTATATTTTCCTTAATGTGCAAGCTAACTATTTTTAAGGTTCAGAGTAGAGATACAGACTTCTACAGGATATAAATTCAGAAATCTAATTCATATTATTAATATTAGGCACATTTTAAGAGTAAAGTTTCCCTATGAAGTATAAATCATACAGAGTAGCAATATTTCAGAACAATGTTAACACACAATGGAGAAGAACATCAACAAATACAACAGTCAGAATATTCTATCAGTGTATTTCATTATTTCAGATCTAGCAGTGATTGCAAAGTACATAACATAATTAAGTGCACAAAAATGTTCATGAAATCTTTTAAGAAAGTTCCAGTTTAATTGCCCTATTAAAGATGAAGATGGAAAAAGACAAGAAGCTTTCCATTCCCAATACATGACTCTCCATGCATGAAGTGAGCTAAAAGCACAAAAAGAAAAGCCCTGCAAACCATAAGAGCAGCATGTTCATTAACCTCTACATGATAATCCTTTCGTAGCTGCATATTAACTAGTTACATATTCATAATCATTTACATTATTTAGAGGACCTTCTATGAAAATTTTCAGGCTATATCCATTAGCTACAATGTTAAAGGTTACCGAAGATAGTCTACTTAATGTTTCCAGGAAGCTGTTTTTAATTAGTAAATATGTAAATTGGGCACATATGCTTTTTATGTTTTTAAAAAGTAGCCCATCAGTAAAACAGCATATGGACATATGCTGTTTCCATCACCCTTTATCCTCTTAAGAAAAAAAAAAAATCAATAGCACCAATCAATTTTAATTTAATTCTTCTTCTTTGATATAATCTCTCTTGAAGGGATACTATAGGGTGGAACCAATAAGAAACCTTTTCCTTTCATGACCAGGATAAAATGAGACCTTCTAAAGAAGGCTAAAATGTATCACCTTAAAAATGTTTCAGCTTAGACTTCTTGAACTGAACTCAATTAACTGTCCACATAAAGCTCCTATTAAAATTTAAAAAAAAAAAAGCACAGAAATAATAAATATTGAAAAACAGAAGATAATTTATGCATATATCCCTTATTACGTCAGTTCCAGTGTTTGGATAATAACTGATTTTATCAGAGCAAAGAAACAAATAAATATATAAGCAAATATTTGATTCTTTACCTTTAATCAAACACAAAGAAAGTCATTAGTCCATCTGCCATACATAATTTATATTTAGAACTACAATTAAAGAAACAAAATAAATCACCTGTTCATCTAAGTTTGTCTGGACAGCTGTCCAGCACCACCACCAAATGCATTGCTTTTAAAACACTATAATAGAGGTGGTATCAATAAACTATGAATTCTCTTCTAGGCATGCCAATATATGAATTTGTGAATGAATGAGGTTATCAGTATTTTATTTGCATACTAAAATAGCTATTAAACTACTCTCGCAGCAAGGTTAGCATTGCCTAATCATGGGTCCCATTTTCCAAAAAGGATCCACTAGTACAAAACACATACCATAGTCTTAAAAGAAAAAAAAAAAAAAAAAAAAAAAAAAAAAAAAAAAAAAAAAAAAAAAAAAAAAAAAAAAAGGGGCAAATATCCCATTTCCTTCCTTTTCTCTAATAGCAATTTGTTAAAAACTAGTATTTCTCAAGATGCTGCATTAGAAGAAAGGAACCAAATTTCAGAAATGCTTGTTAAAACTCAGCTGGACCACAAAGCACGCAGCCTGCTCCCGGGCTTACTGCAACGGCAGGGCTTAGCTCACTTAGGCTACCTATCCTTGCGGATGGCCACACGGGGGCATCACCCGGGAATTTCCTTTCCAAGTACACTTAAAGACTGCATTTTTGGTGTGCTTTTCGTTTAAAACTAAATCCTTCTTGATTAAAAACAAACATCTAAAGTAAGGGATTAGATGTTGGTTCTGCTCTCATTATTACTATTTTGAGCTATTTAAAAGCAACTTTACATTATTGCTTTTAGGGAAGCTAATCTTCCGAAATTGGCCGGTCCTCCCAAATTCCCTATTGCAACTGAGATGAAGCAGCAAGGGGCTAGCCACAACTCTGCACGAGCAGCCACAGCAACTGAAGTATTTCTTAAACCTCCAGTATGTAGACTTGATGTTATCAACACCTATCTATGCAGAAATTTTACTTTATGTATGAAATATTAAAAGAAGTACAGGGGGAAAAAAAAAAAAAAAGGAGCAGGAAGAGTCCATTTCAGAGCTATGATTCACTTCTTTGATATCTTGCAGTTTCAATGTGCCAATTCTAACAAAAGCTGAAGTGACAAAAATTACCCCCAAACAAATCATTCCATAGAGCCAAAGGCATCGCTAGCTCTTTAAAGACAGCAACTGCCTTTTTTCAGCCATTTTTCCATCTTTTCCATCTTCCAACATTGCATTTTCTCCAAGATAGCCCATCCTGAGAGGTCACAATCCTTCCTGTGCATTAATTGAAGTGCACTTTCTCAAAGTACCGCACTGGTTTTATAGTAGACTCAGCAGCTGAACCAACAGTGCTAGAAGCAGCCAGATCTCACAACCCAACAACCATATGGTGCAACGTACACTCTACAGCGCTTTGCTGGTTGTAACATGGGAACAGGATGCTGCAACACGAAGCTGATTCTCACCTGTACCTGTGTGGCTCATCCGCTTCCTGCTACTGCTCCCATGCTGGGGAGCTCTCCTCAGCACGTCCTACCCCGGCTGCCCAAGCACAAAACTTCCTTACGCTTTGTTTCCTTCCAACCTGTTGCTTCTGCATGTGCCCCATATCCAACAGCTCAATATAATGCTCTGTGGTGTCTCCAATCACTCAGGTGCACAAATATTTCTGCTCTCTTTTGCTCCAGATACAGAACTATTTAATCTTATTTAGGTAGTTCTCCAAAGTATAGCAAAAGTACCTGCATGTCTCCACCAAGTACCTGCACTGCCTGCAAAGGTAATCATGAAGGTAATTCTTTACTACTTCTTATATAGTCTAAATAGCTGCTAAGTCCGAACTTTATTTATGTCTCAGCTTGCGAAAATTTATGAACAACAAAGATGGTTGTGGAGTCACATGTAGACAGTGTAGGATTCCAAAGCTAAATCTGTTGCACTTGAACCACCCACAGCTATATTCAAGAGGCAAGAAATAGAAACTTATTTTTAGGACGAAAGTTAATTTCAATAGGTGAAAATAAGAAAAAAAATTTAGAAAAAAATAAAATCCAAAGTTTCCTTTCAAACAAATTGCTAACTAAGCTTCCAAAAGGCCAAATGTGTGACGTTTCTTTGTGCCTATTTGTATAATTTGCTTCAAAACTCACAATCTGGATGATCTTCTGAAACTAGAAACCAGGGACACAGATCTAATCCCAGCTCTGACTCTATTTCTTCTATATGGCCTTGAGCAAATCACAACCTCTCAGTCTACATTTCTTCATCTGCAAAATGGGGATAATAGTATTAACCTACCCACCTCAGAGTGTTTAATGATGATTAATTAATGTGAGAAAAGCACTCTAAAGATGTAAGAGCACTATATAAGTGATAAAGCATTATTTACCACTTGAAAAGTAATCTGAATAAAATCAGATATGCAAGTAATTTGTTTACATGTAGCAATAATATAATTTGTGACTATTTAATCTTGAATTAGTCTCACTTTAAACATCCCTTTCAATCACATTTCCAGTTACTTAGGGAAAAATGACAGTATGGAATACTTTTTGTGGAAGCAGAGCAAGTAATGAGGCGGTAATTAAAGCAAGGGTCTAATAAAGTCTAAAACCCATGATTTGCCTTCAGGATACTGTCTCTGCCATTTGGGACTGTGCAAAGATTTCAGCTTTGACCTTGGTTCTGTCGTTCAGAACCTTCCAACAACTACAATAAAAACATATGCCAGTTTTCTGAAATGCAGATCCATGTTTACAAGGTTCATGATAAATCCAAGCTAATTTCCAATACAGACCTAATTAGGATGACTCCAACTCTCCAGAGTTTAATTGCTTAACTTTGCACATGCAAGTGTTTACTTCAATTGATCTCCATCTACAAACATTTGCAGTATCAAGATCCACTAGGCCATTCTGCTAGGATGCATGAGATTTCTCTGTCGCACCCAAGAACTAACCTAACTGATAACTGGCTCACCATTTGACTTTACACTAGAGAACACTAGTAAGTAATCAAATATTTCATTCTCTTGGTAATGAGAATGTAACATGCCACATGTAAACATTTAAAATGAATTTTCATTGGCATACTGTGTGATCTAAGGGAAAAGAAAAAAGCAATTCTGAGCTCTCATACTTTTCTATTAAACCATATTAATGAAAAACACTATATATCTTCAAGCTATTTACATAAATATATCTTTTGCTGGTTTTGGGTTTTGGTGGGTTTTTTTGGGGGGTTGCTTTTTTTTTTTTTTTTTTTTTGGATAAGAGAGTTTGGAAATAAAATGGAAGGAAAGAGGAGACCAAGAGCAATTAAAATAATGGGAAGAATTTTTCAAAAAAAAAAAAAAAAAAAAAAAAAAAAAAAAAAAAAAAAAAAAAAAAAAATCCTACTTAAAAACATAATCACAATTTTTACTTCTCTCTATAGCAAAAAAAAATGGAGATCTAATATTTTTGCAATAATTGTCCAAACAAAATAGACTTTCTCAGTTTTCTACAAAAACATCAAATACAATGATTGGTTTTCAGCCTATTAGAGCTAGCTTTGGACTGGACTTTATGAGCTCAAAAATTCTACTTGAGGCATCACAGATTTTGATAGTGAGACGAGCAATGTCATATTATGCAATACAGCACCTTTTTTTCCTTTGCTTTTAGCCACAGTCTCCCAACACCACTTTGCTGTTTGTCAGATCCATCTAAGAGCCATTTCAAATCACAAAATCATAATAAAAAAAAAAAAAGGAGAAAAAAGGAGAAAAGAAAGAAATTAAGAGGAAGATTTCTGCTAAATTAGTGAGATCAGTCAACTCTGAACCAACAAAACCGGTGCAAGAGAGGACCGGATTGGAACAGTTTTTCACTGGTAAAAAGTGGGCATCCATGGCACGTAACCTCATTTTAAGACAGAGCTAAAGAACTCATTTTACCTGCTTCAGGTGAATACATTCATCTGGCTACACCATACAAGCTAGCTCAGATACCAGGACAGCAATATATTAAACCAGCCTGACCTAACTTACCAAACACCTTACGCAGGTTTTGCAGACTTTCATGTAGTCTGTATGGAAAAAACTACGTTGGCTGCAATACCTAGACCAGCTAGCTTGAAAGGGACATGAGCTGTGGCACCTGTCACACAGACGTACCTACAGGCTCTGCTTCACCAGTATTTCTGGGCAAACGAGTCATCAAACCCTCCTCCTGTCTCCCCTCAGTTCCATCATCTTATCTGTCCAACCTCATCACAGTCAGCTGGCAAGACACTTTTCACCACAATGTGTAACCACACTTACACGTTTTAGTTACTGATGAGGCAAGAACACACACAGACTTGCCCACTTTAGAATAAAGGCAACCTTCTTTAAACGCTTTTGCGAATAGCTCAACCTTACAGCAGTTCATTACCACAGCAATACAATTTAAGTTGTGTTAATATATTTCATAGGTCTTGTTACGCTATAAACTGGAAAGTTGGGAATAGTATAGAAAGTGAAGTCCTCTTGCATCAGCATCTCATACTCTTCCTCTAGAGTCTTGTATGCCAACCAACTTGTATGTTGGTTGAAAGAAGAGCACAATCCACGGAGAGAGGCTGCCCTGGAAATCACCCTGTGAGCCTCAGCCATCAGTTTCAGTTGCTCCTGCACCAGTATGAAATGTGTGAGACCCTAGGCAGCATCTATGTTTTGGTGGTTCCCCCCCCCCTCTTTTTTTTTTTTTTTTTTGGGGGGGGGGGAGTGTAGGAACTGCTTGAGAACTATCAAGAAAGTTCATAATATAAAGACTTATGCAGAAGCAGGCAGCCGCTGGACTACTTCATACAAGATGAGAAAACAGAGTAAAAATGTAAGTTTAGGACTCTGTATTTTGTTTCCTCGTAAAGCCGTCAAGTTCTCTAAAGTTGTTTAGCTGCTAAAAATTTGAAGTTCTCAGGGCCTTGAAAACATTTTAAAATTAAAGATCACACAGCCTTCACCAATTAAATTCATAAAAATTAATAATCTGCCATAGTACATAATGGCCAGTAATACAATAATAGCTGCATTAAGCCTAATTGTACTTTCTTGTCATGATAAGTTACAAGACAGATACTTCCTTGTCCTAATTTTATTAAAAAAAAAAAGTCAGTGCAATATCCCCACACTCTAGAACTGTATTGACAAATAACACTGGAATCCAGAGTCTTTTAGATTCTCCAAGCCTAAACTTACATTGCATAAATGTCTCTTGGGTCTAATCAGGTCTGTAATGTCTCCCATTATGTTTTTCCCTGCATTGCTCAAAAACTACAGAACAGATCAGCCCACTGTAAATTCACTGTCTACAAAGCTCTTCCCAAATCATACAGACCTGACTGGTCAACTTCCCACCAGATAGTAATTCCAATCTTTTTTTATGTAGGAATAAACATATATAAAATATTATGTTAAAATTCAGGTTCTTTTTTATGAGAATGCACATCTTGAAATATTCATTTTATAATACCTCTACCAACTTACAATAGATTTAACACAATATTTTCAGTTAACATATATTGCTTTTGCAAGTAGTCCATGATACATACATTATATTCTTCTTACAGAAATATCCAAAATTTTACACAGCCACAGTACTTCCAATGATGGTCTTTATCATGAAAATTACAAGATATTCTTTTATAATTTATCCCCAAGGTATACAATCTATGTTGTGTTTGTATACAAAGTGCCTTTAGCAGGAGTACTGAAAATTGCTTTTAACAGTTTGGTCTTACTATCACTACAAATTAACAAGATGAAATCTGTCCAAAAGGCAAGCAGTCCTAAACAGAAATTAAAATTGCTTTTCACCAGCAGTCCTAAACCTGCAAGCTGCAGCTTGAATCAGGCTAAAGAGAGAAAGGTTCTTCTAATATTTTTATACAGAAAAGAAGCCTCCGTTAGGGGGTTCCTCAGAGCAGCTCTTTAGCACTTGAAAACTCCAACCCATGGCTAAACTCTAGTTGTACAAGAGCCTAGATCTTAAATCAACTACGACTCAAACATTACCTCTAACTCTGCAGATGCATTTCACTGCTACACTAACAGTTGCCTTCAGACTAATGGAAATAAATGGGTTTCTATTTATTTAATTAAACATGACTGAGATAGAACAGTATCACATTAATTAAAAGAAATACATGCACCTGCTTTAATCACAGCACATACAGATAGAGCTCCAACTAAAAAACTTAACTATTTGCCATGATGCTCATATTGCTGATTACTAGTTTACCAAGATAGCAACTAACTAATTCCCCTTCCCTTGTACTGAGGCTGAAACACGTACCTTCAACCTCAGTAATTTTGAGAGAAAAACATGAATCTCCAAAAAGAGGCAGCTGAAATGAAAAGGCCTCCTCCATCTTAAAATACAATATTTTCATCACTGAAAATACTGTTGTAATCCAATTATATATATTCATTGCATAGTGAGAGCGTCTACTATATCTTCATCACGACACTCCATTGTAACCAAGATTTGTAGTTCTTTAGTGTAATTTCATATTGAAGCTGAAGTGGTCAATTTTTTTTAGACAATCTGCAGAAATTATGTAAAGTTTCCCTATGATAAAATATAATGTTGGTACATCAACCTAACAGAGGCTTAATTAATGGTCTCCTGGGCCCTTTTTTTCACTGAATCACATCTGTTTAAGAAGAATCTTACTTGCAGAGGGGTCTTACCATGAATTGGTAATAATTCTATGTGGTTAGGACAGTTATGACACGCGGACGTTAGGCCTAGCTGGCCATAATGTACCAGGGAGGCAACTCTTCACCAAACTCTGCCACTTTGAAAATTAACTGAAGGAGTCAAAGCTGGCCCGTTGCTACTGCTGGTATAACAGGCTACTGCCCATACAGAACAGACTGTATAGATTATTCCGCTAGATCCTGCTCATCCACATTAATACTCACCTGCTCAGGCAGACTTTTTAGCAATCATCCAGGCTGCTAGCCAGAGGCAGACACCCTTCTGTACCCAATACTCCAGACAAGGCATGTAATTTACACTCTAAACACACTCCGTTTCCTTACATTTAATAAAACAATTGACAAAGTAGAATATTGTGAAGATTGTGGGAAATTTTCCTTTATAAGTGGGGAGCTCTTAAGCACATCTATCAAAAAGCTTTAAAATGTTTACTTGTACAAGGAAAACGAACAGAAAATTGGACAGCCTGCAGACTGTAGGCAAATATCTACTTGTGCCAATGATGTATCAACAAGACCATGAGTTCCACACCAAAAGACACATGTGTTTATAATGAAACTACCTGAACTGCCAGGGCCTGCTCATGATAGATCGTGAATGTAATGTGTAGAAAGAATTTCAAATTTCATACTGCAACCAAATACAGAATTGGCTTCCAAAATCCAAGGAAGACTTTTTACAGAACACACTTGATAGTTGGCTTTTTCAAAGCCATTGTGATTTTTAAACTGGTTTTGTAAAGACAACTCATGAGCAGCTAATTTGCAAAGAACCAATTTTTCAAGATGGCCCAGGAGCTCATGAGTTCACCGGCACCAGCAGGGCTTCGCGCAGGCCTAGCTGCAGGCCTGGATGTTATAATCACACCTAATTACACCTCAGAAGAAAAATGCAACCAAGAAAATTACAGGGGTGAGACAAGGCCTGTTGAAACGCAGCTGCGCGCGGAGCCGCTACACCAACCCAGCTGCAACGGCGCCCACACGGGCTGTGGCGAGCGTGCACGCGGGTGCCCGGGCCACAGCGGGGCCGAGGCAGCACCCAGGCCGCACCCAGGCAGCACCCAGGCCGCCCCCAACCCTTGCTGTGACATTCGGTTTCCTAGCGGCGCTTTGGCAACGCCGCAGCGACGGGAGCCGCAGCAGAGCCAAGGCGCTGGAGGGCAGCGGTCGCCTCGCACCTCCGGCCGCCCTCTGCCCACGTGCTGGCGCCGGCGGGGCAGGGGCAGCGCCGGGGGGGCGGCCCGTTGGGGCCC
>NW_020455533.1:1573113-1629163 GCF_003342845.1 Nothoprocta perdicaria
GCGCAGGCGGCCCACGAGCGCGGCGCTGAGCGGCGCGGCACCGCCGCGGGCCGCCATGAGGGCAGGGCAGGGCAGGGGGGCGGCCGGGCCGCCGCGCTCAGCAGGGCGAGTGAGTCCTATAGAAATGTTTGTGGCGGGCGAAGCGCCGGCTCCAGAGCCGCATCCACGCGGGGGCCGCCGCCGCCTGGGCCCGGGGCGCCGCTGCCGGGGGAAGCATCTCACTCTCGCATTCTGCGCCGCCGCCGCCGCCGCCTGGGCCGGGCCGGGCCGGAGGAGCCGCCGCCGCTGCCTGCTGCACTCTGGGTAGCGGCGCCGCCGCCGCAGGCCCCGCCGGCAGCCGCGGGAGGCGGCGCTGCCCCCGCCGCAGCCCAGCCCCCCCGAGCGCCGCCGCCGCGGCCCGCGCAGCGCCCCCCGCTCCCCTGGGCACGCGGGGGCGGGAGCCGCCGGGGCCGCGAGGCGAGCGGCGCGGAAGGGGCCGGGCCGGGGCCGCCATTGACCCCGCTCTGCGTTTAACCCCGCGCCTGAAGCCGGGGCCCGGGCGGCAGCGGCCAGGCGGCCTCCCCGCCTCGTCCTCAGCGGGGCGCCGGGTCACCCTCGGGGCTGCCTCGCCAAGGGGACGCCAGCGTGTCCCCTCCCGGGTCTTGTCCCCACATGGGGCAGACCGGGCACGTGCCACCAGGCAGCGGTCTTGACACAGCGATAGGCGACGCTTCTCCACACACCGCCTCCCACCTCACCCGGGGAACGTGCCTCACGAAAGCTCTGTCTGTGAACAACTTTGGGGGGAAAAGGATCTTCGTCCCTAATGCTGGAAGTTAGCTTTCAGCCGTACACTAATATGGCTCCCAGTGCTACAAATAAAGGATTGCAGCTGCAATGGGGCGGTTTAGTTTATGCAAGAACTATATTCATCATTTTCAAGAATAATTGAAAGTTAGCTTAATTTTCTGGTATGTACTTTTCTGGCACTGAGGGATTTGGGACCTTTTGTATGGCCAGGATACTTGTCTTCAGAAAACTTCACTAGCAAAAGAAATGTACTGGTTTAAATAGTTCATATAAATCTTGTAGTCCTAAATCTTCATACGAAATAATTCCCTTTTGCTCTGCTTAGAACCTTTCCTAAACTTGATTGGAAATACCCTAAGAAATACCCTTGCAAGAGAGGAACTACAAATGGATGATTCAAAAATGTTTTAGTTAGATCCTGTTTGATTTCACAACTTGATCAGAAGACAAAACAGATGCATAACGTGAAGATCAGTGTAAGATTTTCATTTTTTTGCCTAACCTAACAACAGAGAACTTACTAGCAAGAGATTCCCACAAGGTAGGAATTTTATATTACAAAGCACATTTTAATATTGAAGCAGAGGGAAAAAGCACACAATCCTTTCTCTGTATGCATCTTCCAAAGACTTTTCACCATTTACATGCCAGTAGTACATCATTTAGTCACTAGAACGTATTGCGCTGACTTCTTCTGACAGCTGGCCTAAATAAGAGGCTACATCGTTATCAGAGTATAGAACTTGTGTGTACGGTTGTACTGACAATAATATGGAATAGTTTACTGGATCCTTTTGCACATTCTGTCTTTCATCTGCCAATGAAAAATATTCTAATAGTGACAAACAGATGGGATACAGCATTTGCCAAGGACGAACAAGGAGCATGGCCTGGTTAGCATTCCTTTGTGCTTAACCTGTACAAAACCATTGTCACCCATGAAATTCTGTGGAATAAGAAAATAAACTTTTGGCCTATTAAACTGCAGATTTTTGATAGCTTATTTGTTCAATTAAATCTTTTATATGCCTTACCAAGTGATTTTCTTAAAAAAAAGAAAAAATAGAGAAAAACTCTGGAGAACTCTGCAGTTCTCCAGTGAGGAAAAGCAAGTGAGATTAAGTTTATCTACCCTCTTCCAAGTGGATGGGTTAGAGGACAGCCACTATGTCTGGACTGTACTTGAAGATGTGTTTGCTAGCAGGGATGTTGCCATAGCGCAAGCTAGCTTAGATGAGCTTCCAGAAATTGTAGTCACAGGTCAGCTAGCGTGCACAAGCAAGCTGCAGATGTGACCAAGAGCAGAGGGGTAGCAGCAAAGCTCTGGAAAGGTCCATTTAAATTTGCAGAAATAAAACAAAACCACTCCAGAGCTCTGGACCAAAAGACATTTTTTTTCTTGAAGAAGTCCCTGCCTTGCTCCATATTCCCTAAATGCAATTCACTGCCACTCTACAAAGCTGAGAGCACCAAAAGGGGTAAAAAGGAGAGGATAATAATAAGCTGGAAAGCACCTAAGCCAATCTCAGTGCTTTGAGAAACAAAAGGGAAACCGTGATATCTTTCTTTGGCAAGACTGGAAAATTAGGCCAAGACACATGGATTGCAACAAAATGTTTATGCTTAAGAAACATGTAATCTTTGGACTTTTGAGGTATATGTGCACACAAAGCTCCGCTATGAAGAGCAGGCACATTTGCATTGACTCAGAGATGAGTACAGGGAAAGAATGACCAAAAAAAAAAAAAAAAAAAAAAGAAAGAAAGAAAAAAACCCCACAACTCGGAGTCATCAAGCTGGAAAAAAAGATTAAAAGCTTTTCTTTGTTTCTATGACTTGCCAGAAAGATAAGTGCAGCAGCAAGTATGAAAGAGTAACTGTCTCAGGTCCATCTGTAGAAATTGATTTTCTTCCGATTTACAAGTTCCACTCTGAAAAAATATCACTGCTAATTTTTTTAATGAATATTATTCTTTTTAAGAGTAGAGATGTGTCCTTGGTGTCTTTTGGAGATTTGTCTTATAAATATATACCAACATGAGTAATAGTAAATTTATTAAAACTATTAATTACTCAATATTGGTAAATAGTTCCATTGTACTCAGTAGACTTGCCTGGACAAGGGCAATTATTCAGGGATTACAGAACCATAGTCAAAGGATGCATCTCCTTCAGTCCAATCATTTGAAACTATCAATACTTTTTATACCTTTGCATGCTGGCATTAGAGTCAAAATACTAGAATCCTCTGTTGTCTAGAAGCACAATGAATAAGGTTTTAAGTGCATGCTGGTCTGACTCATCAGCAGATGACACTCACAGTAGCGTGCTCATTGGCACCCTTTACGTTCTGTTTCCTCTGTGCTGTTTTTTCTTCTTAGTAGGGCAAAATAAGAAGCTTCAAGGATAACACTAACATGCTGCTAGGTTTTCAGTTACTCACCATAACTACCATTAAAATGCAGTTTAAATGAAAGCTAAGTATTTGCTCAGTATCACCAACCTCTCATCTCTCTTGCCATGCATCTACCCACACACCCACCCTTCAGCACAGCTCTGTGGCAGGATCACCTGTTAAGTAGGTTGATGCTCATTTGCTTCTCCTCTGCAGGGAGAACAAGGGGCTGGATTTTCCATCACATTAGGATTTAAACAACTGCAGCATAAAAGGACTTTAAAGTCGGTGTGTAACACTTCTGCCTTTTGCATCAGACTGATGAAGAAGGACCTGAATTTGATCATGCATTTGACTCAAAGTTAAGATGAAAAAATGGTCAGACATTTTTGTGCATGTACATGCACACATACACAGATCCACACACATCTGTGAATAGCTATTAAAGAAACTGGGGCAGGCTATAAGCTTTCCTGGTGGGAGCAGCTGTAAAAAATCTATTTCCTGATCCATCTATGTAAAATATGTGGAATATTTGGAAGGGACAATAGCCAACTGTTAGTGTGCATTATGTTTTAATCTTATTATGTGTTTGCTAATGATAATAATAAAGAAATTAACATAATTTATTTTTATGCTACTGGTATGCAATAAAGCTCCAGGCACCTCACAGCAATACAGTTGACTGTATTCTAGCTTTTATACTATAAATGCTGTCCTGGTTGTTTTAATACATGAAACTTGGATGCTTTATTTGTATGCTTTGTAGTTGCTTGTGCCATCTTTGATTAGTATCACCTGGAAATCCCAGCTTTTCTGCATGTAGTCACACCCAAGAGGAAAGCCCGACTCAGAAAAGATTAGTGTCACTTTGCTTTTTTCCCCTCATCTTTTTTCTGTAAAGGAGGAGAGCTTTCTGATCATATCAGTATATTCGTAAAGATAGCCTAGATAGCTGAATACCTTAAGGGCCTCAATCTCCTCTCGCATGTACCAGAATTAAAGCTGGTGTAAATGTTGACTTCAATGTTGATTTATACCTGCAAAAGGTGAGAGGAGAATGAAGACTTGAGATTTTTATGAGGGCTACTGTAAAACTTGTTCTTTTAGCATGATAAACATACAGCACTAAATTCATGTTTCCACTGAAGTTAAGAATGTGACATCAGGGATGTCTTTGGCCCAAAGTATTGCTTCTGTCCTCATTTTCTGAGCTGATTATAAGAGTGTCAGAGCAAGAGTTGTATTTACACAAGCCCAAGGAGCAGTTTTAAGTCTTCTATGTTTGCAAATGTGATGGTTCTTTTATAGCATTTTTTTTTACATGCAATCTGTCTTCTGCATAAGGACTGGCAAACGTGTGCACACACAGTCTGCACTTACAAATCCAAAGTAGGGCATATATTAAATTGGTATGAAGGTTTTCATTAGACTTTTCCAACTAAAGTAAGGCTTTTGGACTTTGGCCTCTGATGTTGTGCTTAATTACGTGGACCGTGCATCACTTTCAGACATGAACCACCTGGATCAGACCATGAAGAATTCCAAATCAAAGTGGCATTGTTAAAAACTATCTTACTAATCATTTTTTCTACTAATTATTGATGAAGAGTAGGTCATTCATTCAAGACAGCCAGTGTAACACTGTTCAACTCAGAGAAAGCTGTATTTTCATTTTCCAATGTTTAAAAAACAAACAAACAAAAAAAAGTGTGGCTGCTATTTGGGTGTTACACTCTATCTTGTGCCAGGGTGATAAAAGTGACATTTTTCATGAATAAATAATCATTTGTCACGATTCTGTACTTTGCTGTGGTAAGCCACCATCACAGCCGTAAAATATTGCCCAAACTTTTTACCTGGGTTTCTAGAGCCAAAGTAAAGCTTGCAACTACAAAAGTTCATCATTACTTTCAATTAATAACTTTATGATTTTAATTGTAGTTTCTTCTTTGCCTCAGAGAACTATTTACATACATTTACATATACTTACTTATACACTTTAACAAATGCATTCATATGAAAACAGGGCATTTCGCTCACATGACTAAACCCGTCTCCCCAGCATCCAAGTTTCCCTTCGTTTCCCCGTTTGTTTTGTCTCCTGCTGTACAGTTCTCCTGTAACATACTGCAATGGTTGCTCAAGGCATCTCTGGTTTCCTGATATTCCACCAGTCTTATTTATTTCCTCTCAGTACAACTTTGAATATTACTGAGCATTACATTAGTCTTCACTAAAAACAACTGACTATGAACCAAACTACAAAAATTCTGCAAAACCAAAAATGAAAGCAGCATTACCATTCACTACTGCATACCCTCCCTTAAACCTCTAAACCTGGTTATTGAAAAAGCGCTAGTGGCTTCAGTGGTTGTACACTTATATAGTTAACGACCCTCTTCATATGAGCAAAATACATAGGACTTGCATAGGTAAGAGGAGTTTCTCTAGAGGATCTAGGCTGAGGAAACTCAAACTCAGATCAAGTCTGGCTGGGGTAACATGGAGAAATCATTCCCATCTGGGTTGTAATCCATGGCATATGTAATAGGGACCGGGTGGTCTCATTATAACTTCTGGTAGAGGAAATCTCATCTTGCATAAACCACCACTGCAGGTGGCACTCAAAATGGATGTCTCTAGGGTCAGGCCTGTCAATCCAGCACTTCCCACAGCTGTTGACACAACATCTTAGAAAATACCACAAAGTCCATTCACTTTACACTGTATATTTGTCATCGTTATTTAGGAAGAACTTGAACTTTTAAAGTGAGTAGATTGTGTGAAAGATGTAACCTGCAAGTACTGAGCAAACCACAGTGAGATGCCCCCAGCCATCCAGGCCAGCCATGATCAGGCCCGAGGAAGGAATGGTACCAGATATTTCATTTGGTTTTGTAGGACAAATATATAAATAGATCGTACTTTATAAAACATAAATTAGGGTTGTTCAGACTCCTTCTATGCAAAAATACAACAGGTATTTCCACATACCGGGGCGTGCTAGCCAAAGGCAAGGCCTGGCAGCAGCCATTGGCCTGGAGGCCACCACAGCAAAGCTGGAAGGAGCAGGTGCCCAAGCGTGGACTGCTCATCAGGGTGCTCACTAAACAGCAGGGAGGTGCAGCAAGGTAAGCAGGGGTGATTCTGCATGGCAGATCCTCCCCTTGGCAACGAACACATTTGCCCTTGGCTAAAAATAGCCAGACTGGCTTCTAAAGCCCAAAGTTTTGGGCACAAGAGCACCATGAGAGGGAAGTGGCTGTTTACGCAGAGTGGTGCTGATGAACAGACAGGATATTGCACTTCAGTGAAGAGCAGATACTATTTTTACATTTGATTTCAATGTATTTTGAATTTTTTATCAAAAGCATCTAGAATTTAGGAGATGTGTGTGTGTATATATATATAATAAATCAAAATAAGTAAGTGACAGAATAAGGATCAGAACACTTCCAATAATATGTTTCCTTTTAAAAATATAAGAGCACAAATGCACAAAAACTTAAAGGCCTCCATCCAACAAAGCACTTACATGTATTCTTAATTTTAAGTCTCCCTACAGTCACGCTTTGCTGGATCGAGGCATAACAACGGTAAACTTCTAGGCCAAATTCTGGACTGAATTCAGTAGATGCAGATGTCTTTAAAAGGAAACAATATGTGAGTGTATAGAGCACATCTCTAGACACGCATGCCTGATCACTTGCATTCATGTTCTGAAATTGTCAAAAGCATGAACAGTTGTTCAGATTCAAAATACTTTCATTATTATTTAACAGGGAGCCACAGAAGTGCTTTGCCATGCAAGGTGAGAAAATGATCTCTGTCCAGAAGCTCTTACAGTCTCATTTTAGACAGATGAAAAGCAGGTAAAGCATAAGGGTGAGATGGGATGAGAATGGTGGAAAACTAGAACAATAAGCTCACACGGTTATTCATTATAGACATGTGCATTCTGTGGCTGCCAAGTTATAAGTTTTAAATATAGAAGTTTACTTTTATGTAGAAGTAATAATTATTAACAGAACACAAATCTTAGGGGGCTCTACAGATCATTTTGACAATCCAGAGTGGATGGGAGTTTTGCCACTCATTTCAGTGGAGTTAGGCTTTTATATTAAGTCACTCTGATTTAACCCTTAGGTCTCCAAAAGAGAGCACACACTGCCCTTTTTGGTGAAGTAGCTCTGCCCTGGCCTGTGTAGTTCTGAACCTGGATGTAAAATCGGCCCATTCCCTGCCCTCCGGCGGAGACAGTGCCATTTAGTACAGTGCGGCAAGCCCTCCACCACTCCTCCTGTCTTTTGCAATCCACATGGAGCTAAGCCTGGCATTTATGTTTACTGTAACTCACCAGCAATGCAGGAAACCTTTGCATCTCTCCGTAGCATCTCACCTGCAGCTCTGCAGAGCTTTTCTAAGATGACAGGCATGAGGACATGGATCTGCTGTGGCCATGAGCTCCCGTGTGGGAAGTTACCCAACAGGAGCTCTCGCCACACGTGGCCCCAGGGGACCAGTGCAGGTTTCCAAGCACCCTCACCCTGATGCTCCAGGAACTGATAATGCCACTCACTCCTGGTCCACGGGGGGGAGGGGGGGGATTTAAAACTGTCAGGCAGCAGCTTTGACTATTAACTTTCAGTTTTTGAAACAGCTGAGAAGGGGAGGCTTTGAGAAAATCTGGGTCCGATTTTTATTTTTAGATAAACTGCCAGAGAAGTAAATCACACGTTAATGATTTTCAGTAATTTTTATAGGAGAACTGACAACTCACTGTGGTGACTCAGTACTTGCTGAGTACTCTTCAGCTCTGTATAAGCACTTTAATTTCATCCTTAATTAAAAGAATTCAAGAGATCTGGGCTTTATTGTTCCTTGAGTACTTTGGAGGTGTTTCAACATGAGATGGGGAAAAGGCAGCAACAGAGACACTTTGGGGTTCTTGATGCAGTAGATACTTTTAAAGAAGCATGTAAAGTTACATGGACTTTAGATTTTTATAATATTTTGGAACTTGTGCCACACCTAAGCAACGGAAAGTTCACATTTCAGACAGATGAAGCTAATCTCAATAGAGCTACTGGTAAAGGTGTACTGAAGCTTGGGTTGGTCATTCAAGTCCAAGCTCAGGTATGATGGTATTCAAGAATTCATTTCCCTAAAAAGTCTTGTTTATGTTTGATTGGTTGTTTGTAATCTTACCTGACAAAAAAGAAACCATGTTGAAAGAAACAGAGGAGGTTATGATGCCATCTTAATTCAGGCAGGCACTTCCTTGGGCTCTCAGTAAAGAAACGCAGTGACTTTCTAGGCTCCACGCTGTCTGAAAGGTCCATTCATAGGGAAGTTAATGCAAGATCTTAGCTTGAATTACATCCTTTTTATCACTACCTCCATGCTATTTAGATATAGATTTTTTAGTTAAATGCACTTGTTAAATTTTAATGTTCTTTTGAAACACTGATGAATTCAAATACCCCCGTATGCATGCTGGCTCGGTGCAAAGGCACACACAGTGTACACTGAAGTAGTTTTGACTACAGTACAGTATCTCTTTATTTTCAATATAGCTGTGATGGCATACAACCCAGCTAAGAAGCTTTAGCTTTTTATTTTACTATAACTCCAAACAAGCTAGAATTAAAATGAGTCTTCTCCCAAAGTGCTGTACACTCCTACCGAGGTAGATCTTCCGTAACTGCAGAAAGTGGACATACCCTTGGCCAAGTAGCTGCACAGGCAGTTACCTACCCTTTTGCAAATGCATAAGCTAAGTGCAGCCATCAGTGACCACGCAGAGCTGTATGGGATACTTGCAATATGACACAAACACCATGCTTTTGGGAAAAAATATCTTGTCTCAGTGCCTCAATAATAGGAGCAACCAGATATTATTTGGAAACGAGAGGAAACAAATTATGTTAAAATCTTTAATTGCGAGAGTCTTTTTGTTGGGACAATGTTTTGTTATTCGACTAAAATGCTTAAAAACAGGGATCCAGGAGTTTTCTCCTGAATTCAAAATAGCACCAAGTCTATGTTGAACTTCAGCTGTGATGGGGAAGGAAGCCTAACAGATCTGGAGATGCTTAGGCAAGACAGAATTGTTGATGATATATTCCAAAATGCACAGCATAAGCTATCAGACTTCACCAAAATACCCATGTATTAAGCATAATACTTACACTTTGATGAACAACTTCTACATAGCTGAAGAATATTCAGAACATACAATGCCTTTCTGAACATGACATCAAGAAAAGTGAATCCACCACAGAGGGTTCTAGCGGATACTTCAAAACGTGTGCTTTATTTCACATTCTGACTTCAGTTTTCAGACATTGGTTCTTATGGCACATTTCTCTGCTAGGTAAGAGCGCTCTTTAGTACCAAGTATTTTCTTTCTGTGGAGGTGCTTATGCATTGTAATTGAGTCACTTCTCAATCTTCTTTTTATAATGAAATACAGAACAAAATAGCCTGTGGCCTTTAGAGCATACACAGGTTTCCAGAAGAGTTTATGAAAGAGTAGGAGGCCTTAATTTGACTACTTACAATGCAATATCAATACTGTTCTCAGTTTTCAAACTTGCCAGAAGCTTTTAGTTCCTTTCAGAGAGAGCTAAATACTCACATTAAAAAGTATGCAAGTGTGCATCAGTTCAGCTAGTGCATAGCCTCCCAGCCTGTTCGTTGTGGACAAACTGATTTGGAAAGCATGCTAGGCAGAAGTTTAAACCTTCTCCAAGTCTAAAACTCATAGCATCAGTGGTAGCTCTTACAGCACTTTGCTCTACAGGAGTATTTTCTTCCAGGTTGCAGAAAACAGATTAGAGAAACTTTTTCAAATCTCACTGTCACTGCATACCACTTCACTCTTCCTCGCTCCCAGCTTTAGTTAATTCAGACTCCACAAAACAGGTCTCCCTCTGTGCCCTGAGTGCTGCTCCCCAGCTCCCAGGGGTTTTCCAAAATTGCAAGCCAAGCTTCCCAGTCCCTCTTTCTCTAGCTGCTTCAGGGCTAGAGACCAGCATTGGCTTGGGGACACTCCCCAGCAGGTCTGTGTGGGAGGGGCACCACCACACCAAGAATAATCAGTAAAAGGAAAGTGCTGTTAGATTCCTCCACACACAGCTCAACTGCTGCTATCAACAGCAACGCAAATCCGATTGCAAGGGTTCGCTGTCTGCCACTAAACCACACCTATTATTTATGGATACCCCTTTTTAAAATTAGATGATTGCAAATTAGAAAATACATGTCCTTAAATTTGAAAGTGCAAAAAAAGGCGTTATAAATACACTAAGTCATTCTTCTATGTGACCTGAATAATTATAGCAACTCTAAGAGTTGCAATTTAAAAGGATTTTCAAAACACATCATCTTTCAAAAGACACATCAATAGAAGGTCATCTGTGACCCCTGCATTGTGTGTTTTCCTCTGGTAGAGTAGATAGACCTAAAGTGAGATGACAGTTGCCCTCCCATAATTATCAAGTAGAAAGCTAAAATGAACTGAAAGCCACCCAAAATATCAATATCAAACAAGACTCAAATGGAATCTGCTTAAAGATAAGCACAATGTTTAAATCTTTACAAGAACCTGTTTCTGAACTTAAACAAAGATGCCGATTTTTAATGCAGACATAATAAGTCTTTAATTATTATATACTACAATTATTATAACAGCATATGCAAATCTTGTATTTTGTAGTATGAGACTAGACAGCTCTAGCAGACAACTAGTCCTTGCAGTCATGGTAATCATCACACAACCAAGAGGAGAAAATTGTGTGTGCACTTTTGTATTCCCACATTTGGGAGCTAGGGCAGATCCACCCTTCTATCCTATTAATTATGTGCCCATCAACATAATGTCTGAGCAGTGTTTATATATTCAAAAATCAGGAGTGTCAATTCTAATACTAAGGGACAAGTTCCATTGTCTTCTCGTGTATCTCATTTTCTTTGAAATGACTTGTCCTAGATTTTTAGATTAAAAATAACAAGTATATAATTCATATATACCACAAAATTTATATTAAAAAAACCCTTAATACCATACCTACAGTACTTTAGTACCTGACTTGTATATTTATGTGACTATTGTTAGAAGTGACTAATTGGGTTTGATTAGCTTCATCATTAATATTCTGTCCATAATTTAACATGCTTCAATAAAATACCCTAAAGCAGTATAATGATTAGATTTCAGGAATATGTGTTTTGCAATTAAGTTGCTCTTGATTTTGATATGCAGATTAAGAAATGGTGGTCTCATTTAAAAAAAAACTGCCCTTATTAACTCAGCAGTATACTCTGAAGATTAGGTAAGAAATCCAAGATTTTCTCTTTGTATATGCTAGTTAAAATGTATTTCAATCAAGCATATGTGGGCAAATCAGATTTGATTAGTTTAAGTTCACAGTCATTCTATCTAAATGAATAATGTGTCACCTAACATTGCAAAAATTTGATTAATAGTTTATCAGTTAATTAAAAATGAGGTTTAATTTTTCTTTTTTAGGAAAATGCAAGGTAGATATTCCTTGTCTTCATCATAAATGCAAATTATTTCAGCTTGAATCTATTGTTCCTCTTTCGTTTCTTAGCCAACTGGCAAGAAAATAAAGGTTTTAAAACAATCTCTTTTACAGAGAAGTAGTAAAACTTTGTTTGCTTACACATATGGCTGCCAGTTGTCTGGGTTCAGGCGGGATAATCTGTGCACATCCTCCTTCCTCCCCCTGTCTCTGCATGGACTTCTTTGGGAAGGCCTCAGAGCAGATTTACTCCATCCTGCAGCCACTCAGGAAGGACTCCCCTGGCAAAGCAGTTATGTAGGACCCATCTGAGCTTTCAGGGAAAGCAGAGGACACATCAACTCCATGGACTAAAAATAAAAACTTTAGAGGACAGGATATCTGTAGGAAATAGGTATGTCTAGTAGACTAGTCCATGTCTACTCCAAAATAACCCACGGAGCTTGCCATATACCCAAGTTCGTTCCTTTTCAGCTCTCCTGATTTTGGTCATCTTCCTTCCTTCCATCCCTCCCTCTTGTCTCCTGAGGATCCAGACTGTCCCATGCTTTATCTTTCCTCTACCCCAACATTTCTACATCCCATCCTTACCAGTCTCTCTGCAAATCAAAACTCTTATTTTCATCCTTGCAACTGATCACTCTGCCACCTCGTCACCTATGTATTCCATAACTTATCTCTGTTACTTTAGCACATAAGAAGTTATCTAGATGACTATTACCCTTTCTCCTTCTAATGCCACTATTGCTGCCACATCAGAAAGAAATCAGCTACTTAATTACAGTGTACAAGACAGACAGATAAAATGCCAATTTTACCTCCTATTTATAATGATCACTTAATTCTGCAGGCATCCCAGAAAGAGCAAAATCTGCATGCTGGTCCCTCATATTTTCATATTGTTATTAATAATCCAAGCGTGAGGGGGGTGAAAGAAGGCAAAAAAAGAGATCATATTTGTGGCTCTAAAACATTCTGTTCTATATATTGTAGCTGCATCACAAAAAAATATATTGTTTTTAAGCAACTAAATATTATCTATATTAACAAAAAAACCCTGCAAAGTGTCATGCTTTCCTAACATAAACAGTCCCTTTTGACTTTATAGGCCATCTCCTGGCTGATCAAGTAGAAAACTGAAGAGAGAAAGAAATGCATTATTTAATTATCCATTGGAGAAAAAGGACAAAAAAACAAGAGAGAAGAAAAAAATGTTAACAGTAATTAAACATAAAAATCTCCAACTGCAAGTAGAAATATACAATTATAGTTATTTACTCAAAGATTATATTATATAGAGGGCTATGAGTAACCCTGAATAATGGATCCATCAAGAAACACAATTGACTTCAATTGAAGCTCTGAGTACTCAGACTTCTAAAAATCAGGCCCGTAAAGACTAACACCTAGATAGTTGTATCCCTAAGATAGATAGAAACTAATTGGTCATGGATAATAATATAACATGCTTGCCCTCCACCATTAATATGTAGCTATATTAATATATCATAGCTTGGTAGCATGGTATGACTAGGATCTATATCAAATGATTATGTCAATGGCCCATTAAGCAAATAGTATATTAAACCAGTAGAAGAGCACAGAGTGTTTGCTCCATAAATGCGTATATAACAGCAGGCTTAGGATTTAACTAGGCTCTCCAATAAAAGAAATACTATATAAGCCACAGGTTAGCAACAAATTTGCTCTACCTCGTTGATTTCTATACAGAATCAGATACAAGAAGGCATTTTCCATTCTAAGATATGTACTGTTACCAATTAATGAAATACTTTCCTACGAAAAACCACACAAACATGAGCATTTAATTCCCTTCTAACAGAAATGCTCTATTAACATTTCTGATAGAGGTCATCAATTCCTCACCACATTGTTTGCACCAAGTCCATCAGTTACCAGTAGCAGGGAGGACCCCAAACACACCTCCCAGGCATTTCCCCTTCAGTGCCCCCAGGTTTAGCTTGCCATGGAAGCTTAATGATGATGAAAACTGATGGGCAGGAGCCTCAAGAGCCTGCAAAGAGGACCACTCTCCCTCTAGAGCTATGCTCCAGTGCTGAGAGGCAGTGAACATCAGCAGGTGTTGATGTTCATGCCCAGTCCCTCTGATGCCTTGCTATTAGAAATATAAGCTGCAAGTATAGATACCCATCATTTGGCTGCTGCTGGCAGCCAATTTTGGCCAAGGTTGGACCAAGACGATGGCAGGGAAGCAGATTCCACCTAGCAATGGGGGCAACCCACATGTCTCCCAGAACTGCCTGGCTCTTACTGAAGCTTTGAAGAAGCAAATACACGTGCTGTCCAAGGGCTGTGTTTCTCTTCAGCCTTTCCCCAAAATCTCCAGCCTCTCAACCTAAAACCAGTTGCTAAGTCACAGCAGCAACAGCTCCCACCGCCGAGCCAGCATGACCTCAGTACTGTACACAAAATCAAGAGTCACCTTTTTTGTGTATCCTTTAACAAATTCATGTAAATAAAAGCCATGTGGGATTGATAGACACTAGTGCTCTATAACAATGACTTAAAAAAAAAAAAAAAAAGAGTGGTGATAAGACGCAGAATCCAAGGTTCAGCTTTGTTACAATAAACTGAAAGGAGATTCACAAATAAACCAGCCGCGTGGTGTGGCCGACAGCCGCAGGCCAGGACCCTGCTCCCTTCCTGACCACCCAGCTAACTAGAAGCAGCCGGCCTGGCCTTCCCCGCTCATCCTGCCCAGCTCCGTCTCCCGGACAAGGTGCACATGGCCCCAGGACCCGGCTCCTGCTGCCATTGGCAGCCTTGCAACAGTCCTGACCCCCGCGTCTGGTGGGGACTACACAGTTCTACTGATGTCCATCCAACAGTGTCAAGACTTCAGCTTGTGCCTCACGTCCATCCCTGCTGGCGCCTCCCCACGATGGTGGGTCTGCACAACGGCTATTTCCCATATTGTGTCTGCCCCCATCCCATCTCTCCCTGCAGCGCACACGGGTTACTGCTGTCCCTATCCCTATCCCGACCTGCTCTGCACAAGTTGTTCCCCTCCACATATATTTGCTGCTCACTGACACAAGGAGCTCAAAAATAGTCCTGTCAGCTTTCAGACCAGGGAACAGCCTGGTGTGCAATCAGGGCTCCACTCGGTGCTCAGCTTTCCGACCCGTCCAACGTGAGGAGACACGTCAGTGTTAGACACTTCACGTGCACCGTGCCTGAAAGTAAAGTACTTGAAAAGATGCAAGATAGTGAAAAATCAGTCCAGTGTCTTTCTGCCTCACTCATGCTTGCCAATATCATTTAAAAAAAAAAAGAAAGAAAAAGAAAAGAAAAAAATCAATAGATTGCAATTTGCATTAATTTTAATACATTTGCATAAACTCAGGCAAATGTAGCAGAAGCTTTGTCCCCAACAATTTTAAAGTTATGCTTGAGCAACACTGGAGCATAGTGTTCACCAGGCGCAGCTGTCTTGTGCGGTGGGGTGACGCGGGCCAGACGGTCACTTCCCTTACGCAGGAGGGCGGCAAGCAGCTCTGCCCTGGGGCTGACGGGCGAGGGGAGACCCTGGCCACGCAGACCAGGCACTGCTGCCTGTGCCCAGCCCCGTGCCCAGCCAGGCCCTGCTTTGCACCAAAGTAGTGGAACCCCTGGACCCACTTTCCTCCATCTGCCTCTGCCTGCTCCAAGGCCCTGACCCGATGCTGCCAACTCTTAGAAAGGACTCAGTTTTGTTTTGTTTCAAAGGCTGGGTTTGTTCTGCAAGAAGCAGAGATGCGCTACATCCACCTGCCAGCAGCAGTACCTTTACTTGCAGCGTTCACCTGCAGGGAGCAAATTAGCCATCCCCTGTAACACTGGTGGGATTTGATGGGGAGAAAATTGTTGCTGCTTTCAGGTCCAAAAGCCAAAATGCAAGAGTAAAAGTGAAGTAAATAGTCACTTTTCTGCAATATGCATAAAACTTAAATATCATTGAAAATGAAATTGGATGGCTGGAATATAAATGACAAATATACCAGATGATAAATAAAATACAAATAAAGCAAAAAGGAGCAAAACGTTGGTGAAAAAAAAAAACTTTCAGATTAAGTTCATAGAAGCTGACTTCTGATCTTCTTTAACTCTGAGCTTTGAATATTTCTTCAAGAACTTACACAAAAATGGCAAAGAGGGGAAAAAATATATAGAAACCCAAGAAATAATGACTTTTTAATCTTTGATGATATCTACTCAGAGGGTAACTATCTGTGAGGAGTGCAAAATTTAACCTATCATTTTCATAGTAACAACAGAATTTATAGATTAAAGATTTATAGATTTTAAGCATTTGGAACAAAACCATCTGGCTCCAAGATAGCCAGCCCCAGAATCAGTTCTTCAATAGCTAAATCTCTCCTAACTGAACAAAAGCCAAACCTCAAGCCGTCAACAGCATCTGGCTACGATAAAGCTTTCCTCCAGCATAAAGCACTCAGAAATACCCTGCTAAATTAGCGGGATGCGTTTGACAAGTCGAGCGCCATAAATGAATAGGTGGAGACTTGCTAGGCTGAGCAAGGTGCTGAGCACGTGCCCAGCCCTGGAAGAGGAAGGGGACAATCAAAAATGGGTACCCGCCGCAGCGGGACGGTGGCATCCCTGGTGGCCTCCCTGTTTTGAGTGTCAAGATCTGGGATGAGGCATGGTGCCTCTGGCAAAACCACTTCTGCTTTTCCCTCATAAGGTAGAAATAAAAAAACTTAAGACAAATCTCTCTTTGACATCTTATAACAGCATCTGCACTAACAAATGTAGATGACGCATTTATTGACATTGCAACAACTCCTCCAGGACAACAACATCTTAAGGAAAAAAAATGGAAAAGTGAAGATAAATCTCCCGCAGATATTGCAATGAATCTTACGCTGACATTGTAACGGCTCCAATTCAATACTTGAATAGGGAAGAGCTCATTAAAAATATCTTCGGCGGCGGCTGCTCGGGGCCCGTGGCTCCGGCAGCCTCCGCGCGGCGGCCGCGCAGGCGCCGTGGCACGCGCGTCTGCGCACGCCAGGCTCCGCAGATTTATGGTTTCATGAAATTGATGAAGTGACACATACACTCGGATTAGCATGTCAGGGAGAAAGTGTAAAGGTTTCGGGCCCAGATTTTGTGAGCTACAAGTTTAATTTGCCAGCAATTACCCCGGCTGTGTATGCAAATCAGACCAGAGCGATCCCACACGGAGGCGGCTGTAAAGGGGGTGTGCGGCTCACGCCAGGCTGAGCCGGGTCCGGTCGCTGGCCCCTTGCGGGGCTGCAGAGCCCATCTGTGCAGCGCTTCCTTAATTCTGTGCTCACCCCGAAGATACCACGAGAGCCGTGAGGAGCTTTAGCAAAGACACAGGGAGAGAGCAGAGCAGCAGCACAGGACAGGCCTCGTGGGACTCCCAGCACCGCGGTGCCTCTCACCACACAGTCCTGACCTCAGCCTCTGCTGCAGCTCACCTGCACTGACAACTCACCAGCCACTAGAAATAAACTTTATCTTCACTTTTTTTTTTTTTCCCCAACCAATTCGGCTGTTGCTAAGATTTTCCCACCTTTTCCCCTCCATCTCATTTACAAGGCAAGAGGGACCTGTGTCAAGGTGAACCACTGGAAATCACCATGGATGTTCACACCGAGCCTTGGAGTTACCAGTGGTTCAGCAGAAGGTCCGAGCGAGGGCAGATGATTGCAGGCTCCAAGGCAATACCGCAGCCAAGGCAGTTGGGAAAACCTCCAGGAGTCCGCCTGGAGCCACAACAACCCCCCCAGCGTTTCCCTAAATATCTCATTTACACACTGCGTTGCTTGTTTTGTTCTTGTTAATGAAGAAAGACTGTAGATGCTCAATTGCAGACTCATGCTCTTCAAAAAAAATCGAAAGGATAAAAGCTTAGTATTAATGAAGAAAAACAGAGCAATACGAGCCTGAGATGACTAACAACCTGTGCAGAGCTTTAAACCAGTAGAGATTTGCTGTTCTCCAGTAAAAAGCAAAGTATCAAGTTTTTGTATAATTCTTAAGGAAAACTCCAACACTAGTATATCTGAGCAACCTTCCTTTGGCTTAGTTTACTGAGGACTTTTGTGCCATTTATGGACCATTTATGCATGTAAAACAGGAAATTAGTGCACTAAAAATGACTTATGCACCAAATTAGCCTGTTTTCATACCCATGAAATCCCAAAGCAGCTGTATTTAACTCTGACCCAAGTATTCACCTCAGGGGCAAATTACTCAGCGAAGCTGGCGCCGGATGGGAAAGCACTCACTGCTCTAGGAGACATACTTGCCATACTCCCCCAGTACCTTCATTTCTTCAGAAAAGCAGAGATTTGGTGTGGTGCCATGAGCCAACATGGCAGCGGCAATACACACAGCACCTAAACCCCTCAGTCTTGTCCTGCCTGACCACTTCTGTCATTCTCAAACCTTTCCTTTTTAGAGAAGCATTCAAGCACAGCCTCCCAAACTCACAGGTCCCTGTTCTACCCATTTTCTCCTCGTTACCTAGAAGTACAGAGATCCTCCTGCTGCAGGCAGACATCTGCACAGAGCTTTCCCATAGCTGCCGCTCAACCTCCATCAGGTGCACGTGGCACTTACGGAGGTGGGAATCAAGAGCTGGATTGCAGCTTCTCTTCCTTTTAACTCAGAGCAAGCTACTCTATTTAGACCTGCAAGACAGAAAAATATCCTGCACAGCTGAACTCTGCAAGTGCATAAAAAATAAATAATAACAATAACAGTTTGTGTTAATATAGCACCTCTAATCCAATTATCTGAAAGCTCTTTGCAAATACTAATTAATTAAGGCCTGCAACACCCCCATGACATAGGTAATTATTATTATCCCCATTTTGCATGTGATAAACAAGAGCAACATACAGCTCTCGCTTCCCTCACGCGTGCAGCTTGCAGCAGGACAAACTTGGCCAGTCGGGCTCACCAGCCTGTCACCAGCACCCACTCCCACCTCCTCTGTGCCCAACATCACCACGGAAAAGGGCTTGAAGAGATTGCCAAGCCACAACACCTTGTGCTCCAGCTGCAGGCAACCTCCCAGGCCAGAGCAAGCAGCAGCTGCCCCCCTGCTCCAGGGCTGCTTGAGGGCCTGCAAAGGTGTCCGTGGGGGAAACAAGGTTGTTCCCTACCAGATGCTCAAGCTGCTGGGAGCAACACAGTCCCAGGGGGATAGTGCTCCTCAGCTCCAAGCTGAGTTGCAAAACAAAGAGGTGCAGAATGCAAACTAGCACCTCCAAAAGCCTCCCAGGCCTTTTCTGGCTGGTTTTAACTGCTCACAGGTGCTCCTAATGCAAATGTCTCAGAAATGCCCTCATTCCTGCCAGGTGGAGCCATTCCCAGGGCACTGGAAAACTGCCTGTCCCCAGAGGGGAAGGTGAGTGGAGCTGGGAGGGGAGCTGCTGCCCCCGGACAGCTCTCAGAGCGCTTCCCACGCGGCTGGAGACCGGGCGCCCAACGCCCGCTGCACAGAGATTCACACACGTTGTCTCTGCTCCTGCCTGCTACACGTCTCAGCAATCTCTGCATTCGCTTTATTCATCAATCCATTAAAGCACATTCTAACACTAAGAAAGCAAATAATTTTTTAACTTGAATTTTATGAAAAATTCATCATTAAAAAGGAAAAATGAAAGACACCTGCAGCTGGCATTCTGATGAAAGCAGACTGGTTCATTTTAAGCATAAATGTCATGTGGCAAAACTTCTTGGAAAACAGCCCTTTGCTGGAATCTCCTGACAAGAGAAGGGATCACAGAAGTGAAGGGCTCGGCCTCTGTTACAGCTGCTGTGCACCCCACTGCTTTTAACCAGCTCCCTCCCTGTGGTTCAAAAGCTTCTCCACCTCTGCAGGCTGCCCCATGCCCGGGGCTCCCCACCGCCCTCAAGCACAGGCTGGTCCTTAGCCCATCCCAGGTCATCCCTTGCTGCTGCATCCCTGGGGGAAAGGGTCGTGTCCTAGGAAGCGGAGCTGCAAACGCTCCTGTTCCTGCCGTGCGAGGAATCACCGACTGCCTGATGCTGCAAGGGAAAAACTCTCTTTGGTCGGCAATGAAATCCATCCTCCCCCTTTTTAACATCCAAGTAATAAAATTCACACAGCTAAATGAAAGATGTTGTTAATTATTTTGCAGCATTGCTGCCAGTTCAATCCCTCCCATGCTGGAGAGGTCAGTGAAACAGTGAAACGCTGCAGCTGGCCGTGCACCTCTCCAGCAGCACCATGCACGCGGCACGGGCAGAGGCGGCCCACAAGGTGCATTTCTTTAAGTCAAACAAGATAAGGCATGTTTGCCAGTTGATTGCTAAACGGAGGAAAGATCAAACGGCTCCGATTGCAGAGAACCGGGTACAGCAGCTCATAGCAAGCACTGTGGCTAATTCCAGACCAAAGGGGAAGCAGGATAAGAGGAAATTTATGAGTAAGCTCTTGAAGTAATGAAACGAAAGTAATGCTGATTGGCCTCATTTACAGCAGTTCAAAAGCTGATCGTCATCACTGGAGTAGTGAGGATCAACTGACAATCCCTCCTGCGGCAGGGAAGCAGAGCTCACCTGCCACCGGTGCGCGGGAAAGGCCCTTGGCCACCGCCACGAGACCAAGACTGGCCATGGCCGGGGTCCCTGCAGCCACCCTGACCCCCGCGCCTGGCCCAAGGCCTCTGTGGAGCCTCCAGCAGAGCTAGCCTAGGAAATACTGCTTGCAGTGCTCAGTAACAGCTGTAGAGAGGGCGGATCTCTGTCTGACAGGGAGGTGCAGCAGGAGATGTCCGTGCTGGATGGAACTGAAGGGGGATGATTTTCATTTCAGACCCAATTTGTAGAACTAAGGACACTTCTCTCCATTACTATACTCTTATTGCAGAAAGAGGGCACAGAGAAAGAGCAACACATTTGTTATTAATATACCTTCACTTAGAGACTGAACTTGACCCATGTCTAGGTTTGGTGTATATGGGGATATGTTATTTGTGAACATTAAGGCATCTGGAAAACACGTGGCTCTGCTGAATTTGGACAAAACCATCTGCTCACGGGCTACAGTGCAACGTCCGTGGAACATGCAGTTGTTGGGGATGTTTGCTGCTTTCTGGCTCATGTGCTGTGTTATGACTAATTTTTGCAGACCGCGCTGCACTGAGTCAGGATGCACAGTGAAAACAACATGTCTGATAAAATCTTACGCGAGGCAATGAAATGCAATCTATACATTCTGAAACCGGAGAGGAGGATGGCATTTTCCACATACATATTGATTCAAGTCCTAACACAAGCAAAAAAGGGAAAAAAAAAAAGGTCCAATAAACCTGTAAGACCCAAACCAGGGCTTTTTCCTGTAGTGTTTCACATTCCTCTGAGTTCTGAGCAACTCAAGCAAGTAAAAAGCTTTTAGAGCTTTATATCTTGAAGCTAAACCTACAGGGTTGTTTTAGATTAACATTTATAATGTGGAAAATCTTAGTATCTGAGCATTTCAACTGGTGGCTCAGCCACCAAACTTATAATCACAGTGGAGCAAAAGGAGCCAGGTTTGCCTGCATCTGTGTCAAACGCGGCAGGAGCGAATGGCTGAAGCTGGAGGCAGTCGCGGTTTTGCGGCGTTGGGCCCTTTGGCCGGGACTGCTCGCTGTGGAAGCCCGTGCTGTTCACTGGGACGGCGGCCTGGGCCATGGCGGGCGTGCAGCTCCGCGCGGCCCTGCAGAGCTGTGGCCTTGCCCACGAGATGGCAGCAGAAGCTGGGAAATGTCCACGTTGGTTCGCGGCGGGGAACCCTGAGCCTCGGCCACACGGGTCCCGGTGCCCCTCAGGCCCACAAGGCCCTCACGGGCAGATATCCGCGTGGCGCAGACGAGTGCTCAAACCGTTCCCTCAACAAGCTCCCATAGGAGCGAGAGACGCCCAAGCAGCTCAGCAAGGGAGTACCAGGCAGTGGTCATAAAAGCAAATGGATTAACCAAGGGGGTTCGCTGCCCAAACGTCCTTCACCCATCACACGCACCTCACACCAGCTCTCCCTGCTCGTCCCGAGTGCCAGCACAACCATATGGACGTGTCCACCTCGAACCTCCTAGCAGAGAAGTGCCCCACTGTGGCTCCCCTTGCAGGGCACTTCACACCAAACGTGCACCTGCCTTCTATAGAAACTCCTCCCAGCAGGGATTAAGCAATATGGGAATACTTCCAGAGGGTAATTTGATTTCCCTCCAGGTGTCTGACAACACTGAGACAGAAGCCGCACCATTATCAGGCTGCCACCATAGGAACAATTTTCTTTATTCTGTGTGGTTCTGCCATGACGTAGCCTGCAAGAGCTAAACTGGTAAAGATAAGGAACTTGGTACTGTGGGTATCTCTTAAGCATGACATCAGAAGGAAATTTTGTCCTAAGTATTTCTGTTAACCTGTTTTTCATGGAAGGAGGGATTGGTGAGCATCAAGCCCAGAAGGCTCAGCCTAAAAAGTGAGGCACTACATCTGAGACAGGGACATTGCCTGCTCCCATCTCATGTGCCACATGGAGGATGAATCTCCTCTCTGCAAATTAAGCTGTTTGCCCACAGGTGTGCACATGGATGCGGAGTCTTGTGCTGGAGCGTTTTGGGGAGAGCTCTAGGGCCCCAGTGCTGGCATCACCCCCTTCAAGCTGCAGCTGCGGAGCAGTCAGCAACCCTCAAGTCCTGCATGGCCCAAACTCGACCCGTGAAAGCACAGCCTGGGGACAGCATTGGTGGCAGATGGCTGGAGGAATTTCTCTTCATAAACTGGAAATGCAAACAGTGTAGTGCTGTCCATGCTGTCTTATCCCCCAAAGAGTCTGTGCACTAATAGAGATGGCTACACATCTCCTCAATTAAGCAATCAAGATGTGCTGAATACTAAAGGAAAGACCTGCAATTGGCAGCCAAGTCCCCAGGTAACATGGGCAAGTGCAGTGGCCAAATGAGCAGAGCAGCCCGGCGTGCCATGCTGGCAGAAACACTGCAGCCTCCCGGGGCTGCTGAGCACTCACCTGACGGCTTTGCATGTGAAATATCCTCTTGGTGACTCTCTAAGCACAGCTACTTGTCCCACCTAGCCATGGCTATTCAGGAAGTGCTGGTGGTGAGACAAGATGGAGCAAAAGGAGCAGAGAGATGCCACAGGAGCATCCCCCCTCAGCGCCCTGCTCCACGCTGCCAGCCCCTTGCCACTTTGCCATGCTAGCATATGGACCCCTGCCCAATTTAAACAAATTCTGGGGGTTTCTATGGCTATAGTTAGAATAAAGTCAAAGTTAATTAAAAACTTCAACATCCATCAAGCACAATCACCAGGGCTTTGCTACCAGAAGTCAGGTGTGTGACTTCTGCTCTGCTCTGTTTTAGCCTTGATGTTTGGGCAAAATGCAAGCACAATGGCATTTTACTCCCATGTTACTTGGCAATGTACCTTTGTTTAGAAACCTGTGCAAGAAGCAAAGAAGTTAAATGAATGAACACAGTTTGTGATTTTTGCTTGGGTGGGCAGGAGCACAGAAAAATTAAAAACATCCTCACAGCCTATAGATGTAGGCAAACTCACAGCTGCTCTGGCAACTGATTGTTCAATAAATGCAAATGGACAAAGCGAAGCATCACTGAACTTGAGAGATAAAGGTCCTAACAATACAGGCTTTCTACACTGTGAGTCCAATTTTTTGCCTGTTTATATAAGTAAAAGGCAATTTGAGCAACTGGAGCATCAGCTCTTTACAGTGAAAGATAATTTCGCTAGAGCAGCCAGTAAGATTGTGTAAGATCCTCTAAGGAAAGCCCAAATATGTATCCTCATTTCTTTAATAAGTGGCTTGAATCTAAGCATACAAACGATTTGCCAATAATGGTTTATCCAACTGGTAGCCAAATTCCTTGAGTCCATGTGCGAATGTTAAAATAAGACATCCCCATGCAAGGAGTGATGAAACAGGATCTAACAGCTTCAGCACGGATCAGAGGCTGGAGATTGGGAATAAAATGTTAAAATAAGCTATTAAACCCAAAATGTACCAGTTGGGATCTAAAGATCTTTATTTTGTAAATACTTAAATGCTAAATTTCCATAATTAAATATGGAGCCTAACGGAAAAAGTCAGTAATTATGATCCAGTTTGCAGCAGAAAATTTGCTTGGATCATCTAGACCCATATTTTGGCTTAACCTAGGAAAGCCAGCAGAATTTAGCATGTCTTTGTGAATAATTCTTTGTGAATTTAGCATGCCACAGGTAGGAGTGGGACCATGTGATATGGTAGGTTCTCATTTTTTGCTTCAGTAGACTCATTTTTTATTGAATAGCAGAGTAAATATTTAAGCAAAACTAGTGTAAACTGCTGGCAGGTATGCCATACTAAGTAGCAGTCATTTACTTTTAAATAATTAAAAGTCAATATACAAGCATAGCATTCTTGTTTCAGTGTGGAATACAGTACCTCCGCTCTGCCTACGTGTCACTTCTGAGCTTGATTTACTAACAAAACGTTTAGCTCAGCTCATTTTGCAAAAATGTTGCAAAAATGAAGTTTTCTGAAAACAGCCCACTTTATTGCATGATTTCAGGTATTTTGGCTGCACAGACCCAGCTTTTTCCATGGAAGCTTGAATTTACAGCACTTGTGGGCCTGACAAGGGAAGCCCAGCTTCCCTTTGCATTATGCATACTGGAAGTGTCAGGATGGCTCTGATGGTGTTTAATTAAATATTTGGCAGTGTTTAATTAATTAAATATTTAAACATTAAATACTAAATAGGATGTGATATCTGCTTAGTGGACATTATGTCTCAATAGCCATTAGTCATTAAACAGAGCACAAATTGGCCCTAGAAGACTCCCCTTAGCTAAGCAAAGGTCTTAAGTATGTGCACTTTCAGATCTTCATTAATAAGAAATAGAGGCCAATTCAGACTATGTAGCAGCACAGATATCCCTATTAAGGAAAATGTTAATGTCTCTGTTTGAGCCCAGACGGCAGCCGAGCGGGAGGAAGGGAACGGCGTGAAGTCGCGTGTGGGGCAGCGGCCACGAGCCGAAGGGCTTTCCCAGGGAAGAACAAAAGCGCAGCACACAGATGCCTGTGGTCTACCCGTCCCACTACGCATATATGGGACTATTTTAGGTTAACTTCAGGGGATTTTAAATTAATGACATCGTTTAGAGTTCGCACACACTTAGGCTCTCTGCAAGAGCCCTCCTCGCCCGGGGAGCCGGGTAGCGCTGCCTCCACGCAAATGAGAATCAGGCTCTGCACATCCTCCCTCTGCCAAATTCCCACAACCGTTCGCCACGGCTCGGCCCAGCCAAACACGGACACATGCCAACACTTTACACACAAGCTCTTCCCATAGGCATCAGGAGAACGGCTTTCAGGCTTAGAATTAAGCACGCGCTTAAGCGCTTGGATGAAGCAAGGTCTATAAAAAAGAGGGAGACTGATGCTTTAAAGATTTTTCCGTGAGATATTTTTAGCAGGCAAACAACACTTTACAGACCCTTGTGGTTTTGAACTTGCTATTTCATTACTCTCTATTCCCAAGACAACTAGTAGTGGCAAACACTTCATACTTTTCATCTCAGTGATATTTTTGGGAAAGATATATCATTTTTGCTATTAAATCTGGATATGGCACTCAAGTATGCATTCTAACTTTCTTTCAACACTGCTTTGCTCAGCAGTGCTTTCACAGACCACACATCTGGTACCACGGCAGCTCTGGCTGTGCAGCATCTGCGTTCCTCCAGGGAGACAGAGACAGGCTGGGCCAGGCGTGCGATCCCAGCACCCACTGCTCCCACAATCCAGCCCTTTCCGGGGCTCTACAAACGGCTGCAACGTACACAACGCTGAGATCATTTTAAACTATGCTAAAGCCAAATGAGCTCCCAGCAACGGCATCTCTAATCACTTCAAAATTCATTTTCTTTGTGGATTTGCTGCATTTTGCCACATCGTCCATGGGATTTCTCAATTGCAGGATAAAAGCAATGCTTAGATAACAATCACAGCACTAGATTTGAAGAAAATGTCTGTCTCACCTCCAGCCCTGGGCTCCTCTCAAACTTGTGTTCATAGATCTTTTGTATCTTACAGGCTGTGCACATGCTGATAATCAAATTGCATTTCTGCTCAGTAGTTTTTACTTCGAGTATCATTGAGTTAGCTCTTGAAGGATTCGAGTCTGGTGACATGTATATACATCCATATAGAAATCAGAGGTCTCCTACTGCAAAGATCTTCTTGACAGAATGATTATGGAAAAAGCCTCTTTTGGTTAGATGACCCTCTAACTAGACTTGGTCTTCTTCCTCCAGCCTCACATTAGCAGCTCCTGGCTTCTCTCTCAGTTTTAGCGAACCAATCCGTCTTGTTCTGAATTTCTCCCTTGGGAGCCTTGTATGGACTTTCTAATACATTATGCTACTTTCTGCAGAAATCATTTGCTCAGTGAAAAAAAAAAAGCAGATTTTTTTTTTTTTTTAATGCACCATTAGTACCATTCCATAGCAGCCACGGTGCCTGCAGCCATACCTTGGACAGGCCAGGGAGGGCTGATCCTGGATCAAAGACATGTCGGGAGCAGAGCGGCCCTTTCTGCCATGTGTTGTGCAGCGCCCGGCTCCCAGGGCACAAGGAAGCTGTGGAGGGAGAGCAGGGGACAGTGGCCATGAGATAGACACTCTGTAGAAGAGGGTCCTTCACCATTTCGCTCCATGCAACTCCAGCTTCTGCACCTTCTGCGTTCTTCAAGAAATTGTCACTGATGGGATAGGCACTATAAAGCAAACAACCTATCAAATATTAAGCAGCACAGTCACTTGCTGAATTACTAGCTAACTGCCAAACGCCGATTTATTTTTCAGTTTTAATGCTTTGCATCTCACAGTGTCAAGTTGTCACAACACAGTGTCTGAAAAGCACAAAACAAATATCGGTGCCTCACGTACTAACAGTGCCGACAACCAGCTCGGTGCCCTCTGCCCACCAAGGCTCCCCAGCCCAAGGCGGGCGAGGAGGTCCAAGTGGCAGGCAGGCTGCTTTAACCCCCAGCTCACCGCTCTCTTCAGTTATTTCTCATGGTAGCTTTGCATGCTTGTTGTGTGCTGTTAAAAGGCTTTTCATTTCCTGACAATTTATAAATATGTATTGGGCCTGAAGGATGAGGGTAAAGCAACTGCCGTTCCTTTTTTTTTAAAGAAAATTAAACATGACAAACTTAGTTATTCATGCAAACCATCCGCCTGTTATCTCTGATTATGCAGGATCCAAATGGCGAATATGAGTGAATGAGTGCATTCATCAAAGTAAACTGTCAGAGGCAGGAACACAGTTTTTAACCTACCCTTACCTATTCTCTTTTGTACTTATGCTTCATCACTTGCAACAGGCAGTTCAGCTGCTTAATACCAAGAGCACCTATTTCACTACTATTCCTCTATTTTAAGGGGATTAATTAGCCTCGAGAGAGTAGAAAAGAAACACTGCACGTAGCTCTCTTGTGCTTTAAAACATCACTTCATCAGGCTATTTTAAGCTCTCAGGCCAGAACATATGGTATTTCAGGAACAGAAGCTGAGAGTACAGTACACACGTATTCCTTCACACACTCAGCATTAAAGGAGACTAAGTATTTTGTTAAGCCTCTATATGTATGCATACATAAGTACGCATGGGAGAAATAGCAGAAATAAATTTCATACACAGAAAAGCGACACATCTATTTTGATCCATCCACCAACCTGCCCCACAGCAACAGTGAAAACCTGGGATACGTAAACTTGGGAAAACAAGAAAGATTTTATCACATTGTCTGAAATCCACAGCAAGCAGCATAGTTCACTTGTCTGTTTTAATCCAGAGAAGCTGCCTCAGAGACATCAGTTCTTACAGTACGGAGCAGCTTTGATGTCGCTTTGTGCTGGCTGAGTGAATCTTGCCGGGAAGCTCCCTCTTAACTAGCCCAGAGGGGAGGCTGCGATGCCTACAGGGATGGGCTCCTCTGCGGGAGGCAGTTGCAACCATTCTGTGCCTGAAGGCTGCAGGTCACCTCGCTGCTGCCGCCTGATGCCTGCGGCACCTCTGTGCCAAGCACAGAGAAATGGGGGTGATCCTGAGGAACAGCATTAGGTCCAGGACCTCTCTTCAGGGTCCTGCAAAGTACTGATCAAAAACTGCTTGCAACAGCTCGCTAGCTCAGTGATGGCCTGCTCACAGCTTCTGTTCAATATTACAAATGGGAAGGGAGAGTATGGCAGGAGCTAAAAACTTTTATGGTTCCTGCTCTACAATCTGCTCCTTTCCAAACACTTAGGTAAACAAGGAGCCCAAGATGATCAAGAGAAAACAGAAGGGGTCCTGGGACCCCTCAGCCTTCCCTTCCAGGTGCCCCACAACACAGAGGCAGTCTGATGGCAGTAGTCCTGCAGTTGGACATACACGGACCAGCACAGGTAGTTAGGGAAGAGAGCCAAGAAGCAAACTGAGGGGAAAACATTGTGCTTCCACCCCTACCTCACTGGCCGAGCTGCAAAGGGAAACCTTCTAGAGGAGAGGATGGGACCTTGCTTCAGCCAAAGAGCCACTGGTCTGTCCTTGGCCAGGGCCAACCACCAGGAGCTCCAGTCTCACTGTGATTCAGTGCCTGCCTTCACACCTGCACAAACCCAAGCAATGGCCCATGATAAAGGAGGCACAGGCAAAGATAAAATTATTCAGAACACACTTACTTAAAATACCTGACAATGTAAAGACAACATTTAGACAAAAAGTCAGTGTACCATAAAGCCTTACTGCCACAAAGAACTGATCTGCCCCATCACTTCTGTCTGAAAGACAACAGCTTGCGCCAGGCTCAAGCACACGATCACATTAGGAAGCTGGCACTACCCCGGGTGCATGTGCAGAATTCTCAGTAATGCTTTTTAATACCTTTTTATTTATCTCCAGGTGTGCATATGAACAGGGAAGTACCAATTGCTGTTTAATGCGACACACTTGAATCATCTGTGCAAAATTTGCAAGTTAATTAATTGGTTACAAACCTTCCCTTCTTCTTCCCCCCAAAACATTAACATCCTGTTGAATGGTACTTCTTGTTTGGGTGGTGCTCAAGAGGCTGCTGTGACGGCCCTGCCTCCCACCAGTCCCATCCCGCAGACATTCCCTTCACCACCAAGTCCCCTCATTCTGCAGGAAACAGAGGACCATTTGGTGGCACCCACAGCAAGTCCCTGCAGTTCTTGCTCATCAAGATGCATAAAGCCCAGAAGCTGACAAGGTGTGATGGAGAACAAAGGCTTTTTTCAACTTGAAATCTCTTCTGTAATACTACATGATACTTCAGCACCAGGAAGGAAAAAAAAAAAAGCAACACCACTCTATCCACCATGATTTATACTCTGGTTGAGTCAGTGTGACAGCAGGACTACTTAATGCTACCCTCCGCCCCCACCGTTACAGAGTTATGACTTGAAACGCTGAATATGAATCAAGGATTTCCTTTCCATTCAAATCCTTTTTCTGCCCTTCTTATCTGACTCACTTCTAAGTTGCCCACTGACCTTCATGCTAATTGATCACTACTAATAGTTAAGGATAATACAGCATTTGAAATGTACTTACTGAGTGCTCTGTACTTCTTGACTGGCACATACTGCATGTTTAGCCAGGAGTAAGACCTGCTGAAATTAAATCAGAACCCCATGGACACTACTGTGAAAATGCCAGTGTGTGCTAGAGTAAACTGCGAGGTTACAACATTGCCAAAAAACATGTGGAAAAGCCCATCCAGTCACAGATGTGGGTTTACAGGAGGGTAGATGATGAGGATGGCCAGGTAACTCTTTTCATCCTCCCTCTTCTACTATGCCATATAAATGCCTGGTGTCACTGCACCCTCCTATTACTCATAGCACTGGCGGATGTATCCGAGGCACCTGGTTGCACCATTTTGAGTGGAATCACTTACTTGTTGCCTTTGAATCTTGCAGGGCTTTGCAGGTGCCAGCTAGGGAAGCCAAACAACCACCCCAATTCATTCTGGCTAGCTGAGAGCTGTAAAAAGTTTAAGTGACTTGTCAGGAGCTATCGGGAGAGCCTCAGGCATAGCTCAGAAGGCAGCTCAGCAGTCGCTATCCATAGTCTCCTATTCTAACTATCAGATAATGCCGACTCTCTGTGATGCAGTAATACTGGAGAGCACATTTCATACACAAATGGATTATTATTGGAATCTTGCAGATAAAGCTATTCATCTTCTGAGGCCCTTGGGAATCTCAGTAGTTAATACATACCAAGGCAGAAAGATATATAAAGCATGGAATACAAAGACACAGTAAGAAGCACATATAGAAAATACTGAAAAGAAAAGAAGGGAAAGAAACTAAACAGAAAAGCAAACTGACACTAGATATACAATTCAGAAGATGTGCATGCAAGTTGACCAAATAAACTGTATCTATAAACGTTTTAAGGTGAGGTCTTCAAAAGCACCTACAAAAGTTAAAACTTCAAACTCCCATTGACTGCCAGCAGTTCTTGACGTCCTGTCAACAATACAGCAATGCTCAATCCTTACCAGATTTGCACGTACAATAATAGCAGTAATACATGGAATTTGGTACACAGGTGACATTAGGTACATAGAACATTTGCTTAGAAATCTAGCCCTTTTTTCTGCCGTGGTACCTCAAATGAGGAGCAGTAATCTATACGCCCTGTTTTCTCCTACGATCCATACTCTGGTGCAAGTACAGTGTAAAAACCCATTTCAGGCAGAATAGAAAATTAATGAGGGAATAAAAGAGGTTGAGTCACACATCTTACATATCAACTACGCCTTGCACAAGTTGGCCGTGATGAATTGTTGTATGATGTCTGTGTAAGGCTTGTAGCTGGGCAGAATACAGATAAAGCATGTGTAGGCTTTTCATATGTTATTCCAAACCCATTAAGAGAAAGGGGCTGTTTATTCATTCAGTTCTGACCACATAATTCACTCGTCATCTTATTTAGACCCTGTTTTTCCCCAGACTAACAGATGACATGATTGGCAGTGGCCTTGATGCCATCGCTGCTCCGACTTTGCTGGGCAATCCTGCCGAAGCGACCACGGCCTTGGTGCTGGTGCAGCTGGGAGCACTGAGCACCAGGGCGCAGAGGTTCCTCCACAGCACAAACACCCAGCTGGTGTGCAAATAAAACCAGGCAACTTTCAAACCACAAATACACATTTCATTCAAAGCAAAAGGACAATCTCCAGCAGCAATGCCAAGCATGCAGATTAATGACAACATTTTGCCTGTGAAAGTGGCCTTGCTGATGCCAAACATTTTCCAAGATGCCAGATTTTATAAGTTAACAAAAAAGTTGAGCTGTCCATTTGCTTTAAATAATTATGTCAGTCTGTAAGTCCCCCAAACTGCCCCTCAATTCAGATAGATAGGACAGTGGTTAAATCTCTCTGTAGCACAGAGATCAGGAAAAAGCTGGAGTTTTGTTTGGAAAAGAAGGGCTCACCCAGCAAAGGGCAAGGTGGAAGCACCTGAAGACTGATGGGCTCTATAGGCACAGGGCCATTTCCCCCAGCTCTGCACCTATACAGCATCTTCCCCATATTTGAATCAGATTTCTAGGAATGCTCAACTCTCAGCAGAAATGTCTCCTCTTCCTTTTCATGAAGGCCTTGAGAGAAGAAAGGACCGATGACTGTTTAATGCAAGTCTGCACTGTCAGAGCTCTTCAGAGCAGATGCCATGGAAGAAATCTCTCTAATGTAGTCTTAAGTGCCAAGTGAAAACTGACCTATTTTGAAAAGGCAGCCTTTTAAATAGATGTCATCTGGTGCCACACTTCTTAAAAAATATAGCCCTAAAATAGACAAGACGAAGGAGGCTATTATTACTCTTCCCCGCCTCTCCCTGAAAGGGGAGTTGCTGCAGAAAGAGATTAAATGATTTATCCAAGGTCAAACAAGAAGTTTGTAGCAGAACTGGGAATTGAAACAAGATCCCCTGGGTGCTAGCCCAGTACATTAAGCACAAACTCAACCTTCTTCTCCATAGGAGGAAGTTAAAGGCCGGGTCAAATAGCCTCGATACTAAAACAGCCTGTCAGCTTGTGTCACTGTGCTGCTGAGCAGAAAAACGTTTGCTGTCAATAGTAAGGGCAGAGCAGCATATTTATATCTGAGCTAATGGAGGCAAACACCAATCGCTTTCTTATGATTTACACTGAACAGCCCATAACCAACCTCAAGAGGAGGAAGCTCTTCCCAAGCCACCCTGCCAAAGGCAGTGCAGGCAGATCCACAGGCAGTGGGAGCTTCACCAGCAGCACTGCAGTCATAGAACTGCACTCTGCTCTCAGGGAATTTTTCCCATGTGAGCAAGTGCTCACTTGATTTCTTTTTTTTTTTTTCTCCACATTTAGTAGAATGAATCATGCAAATATGGTTTTACCCTAAGGTTGAAACTTAATACAAAACCACAGAAGGCTTTCAGCCTGGAAGACACTGGAGGACAAACCTGAACTAGATGGTAGCAGCCAGCATTGCATGAAAGCAGCCTTGCAAAGGCGATAAAACTAAAGGATAATCCGGTGTACTTGTGTGTGTATAAATATATATATTCATATAATAGGTATAAATATATCCTGAACATATCACTGTTATCTCCACAGCCCATCTAGGCTGTCCTCAGGCATGTGGAAGATCAGGTTTGTGAAAGCCAGATACATACCAGGTGATACACTGGAAGAGCTGATTTTATAGCACAAGTTTTTTGAAGAAATGGAAGAAATGGTTCTTCCTCTTTTGCCATGGCATGGGAGGGTCTGTCAGACAGAAGCTCTGGGAATCCTCAGGCCACATGTTTCTTGGACAGATGGATAATTCACATCCTGAGGGGTCTGCTGCTTTGCAAATCTATGATATTCAAGCACAGCTCTGTATCCCATGACAGGAGCCTTACTACAGCTTTCAACTACTAAACCTTAATAAAAGTACGTCCAAAGGATGTAACTGCATATAAAGCCAATAGCAATTTTTGCTCAAACACAGAAAAAAGTGTGCACACAAGAACACACAGTGGTTATGAAAGGTATTTCCCACATTATAATCATGTAAGGAAAGAACATCAACAGTAAAACAGATACAAAGAACTATGACAGTTTTCTACAATATTGCAACTTTCAGGCTATCAGTAGATGAGAAGGCAATACAGCTTGCTGCTTCTAATCTTCAGATACAGTTTGGCATCCAGGAAATCTTTCAGAATGATCACAGTCCAGGAAAATACATCTAATTTCCTTTAAAATAATTTGGAGCTTCACTGGGTAGAAAATTGCTATTTCTGCTCCAATGCCAGAGAATTTCATTTTTAATTATAGAAATTCCTGTTATGCACAGTTATAATATTCTTCATATTCTGTCTCACCATTAGTTCAAACATACCATTAGCTTTTTAAACTACTGTTATGCATTGAGTGGACACAGGTCACTTCTGATGCACAGAAATTCAGACATTCATGCCCGTTGAATCAACTCAGACCAAGTAACAGAGGATGAAGAGGCTTTTTTGTACATTCTAGTACAAATGATTCTAAAAATCAGTGACTTCTGCTAAAGACTTGTTTTAAGGCAACCTTTAGTCAGATTAAATGATGTGATATGAAAAAGTTTAATACTTTTTCTATAGCTCGGATATATAGACTAACAAGGCACCATGAAGGCTTAGAGAACTAAGGACCAAATTTCTGTTAGCAGGCTCTCAGAGATCCATATGAAAATATACAGAAGTCAGTAAAAAGTGATACAAACTTGCAGATATCTTCACCATTGTATATGTTTCTGGAACCAGAAAATGAAGGAAGAAAATTATCTTTACACAAAACTAATCATTCTGTAGAATTAACCAGCTAAAAACAAATAAAAAACCCTAATTTCTGAAGAGATAGTTATTCAAGGGCAACCGTTTGAGATCCTCAACTAAAATCTGCTCCACTGTCATTTCTGCCTGAAATGAAAGATTTAAATGAAAGATTTAAGATCTAAACACACAGAATTTGGTCAAAACTGTCATTCTGAGGATTAGCATTTATAAAGATACAAAGACAATAAATCAGTTGCTTTAATCTTCTGCTGCGTTAGCTTGTGTCTAAGTTTAATACTTACTTTTTCAGTTCCTACTGGAATTTAGTACCTTTACTGAACTGAATCAATAGCTTTAATTGGTAGTTTATAGTTATAGGCAGGATACATGGACACTAATGAAAATAAGTTGCTTAATTCACCAGACACGCCAAGGAGCCTGCTAAGGGGAGCCACTGTGGAAATTATGGGAGAGCTGCAACCCTTTGCCTCCCAAAATTCATAAGCAGAGGAAGAGATGGGGCTTGGATGGATGCAAACAGGCAAGAGCATGAGGATGTACAAATTCTGTGTGCATCCAGATTCATACAGCAGCACAAGCAGCAACCCAGCTGCAGCTCCAGGGACTGAGAAGGCTTGTGCAGCCTGGATTGTGATATGGTAGCACCTCCACCCCGCTTAGCCCAGTTCTCCCCTGCCCTGTGGCAGAGCCCTCTTGCCTTTCAGATCTTAAGACTTTATTACCCTACTCTCTGTGCGATCCATGTAGCTACTATCTTACTGATCCCCTTTACCACAAATACCAGCCCTGGGCTCTGCAGGTGAGGTCCCTGTGGCATGGACACCCACTTCACCCTAAAGAGCACCTCTGGCGTCTGCTCCAACAACAGCCTCAACTCCTCGAAGAGGATATGTACATCACAAAAAAAGACGAAACACGCAAAAATGCTTCTCTTTTCAATTTTTTTTTCTTTTTTTAAATTTTAAGAGATGAGAGGAATTATAAAAAACTCAGATTTATCAAATTATACTATAGAGGTACAGCCAGCTGCAGCTACACATGTCAAATTCAGCTGCAGATCTGAAAGAACACCCTGTAATTCAGAGTACTCAGCTTTTTAAGGGCTTAACAGTGAAGTCAATATCATTGCTATATTCCTATACTCAAAGACATCCCTAATTCTGTGCTACTTGAAGCCACCAATCTTTAACTACATGGATCTCGATTCTGTACCTTGTGAAAGGAGGTGCCTGCGTCCTGGACTTGCTGCCTGAGCATAGACAGAGCTCATACTTGCTTCAGGGCCCTGTTCTAAGAGGCTTGTTAAGGATTTGAGAATCATTTGGGTTCACTCCTTGTCCTTGTACACAACATATAGCTGAGCAGCAGAGATGCATCATTTGTCTGAGACAGTAAGCACAGGTTACTTCAGCCATAAAAATTCAAATGAAAAGGGTGTGTATATGGGGTGGGGGAAGTGGCAAAATCTCTCGTTGATTGATGTAGGCCACTGATTTATGATCCCTACCAAGTTTTGCCTCAGCAAGATCAATTTTTGTTGAGTGACATTAGCTAAGTAAGAACAAAGCAAGCAACAACAACAAAACAAGTCAAACCATTTTCCCTGGATGCCTGCAGGGGGATCTTCACACATGGATGAGAGCTGGCTTGAGGTAGCAGAGTGGGGGAAAGCAGAGGGAGTAGGAGATGATGATGCTGATGTGGAGTCTTATAGGGGTAAGCAGTAGGGATCATCCACCAGCTTCCCTCCTATGTGTACTACAACCCCCAGCTCTTCACTCTCTTAATGCTTCAGAGGTCTGAGCGAGAAGTGCAGCAGCAGTGCCACACTGCCAGGAACAGCTTCCCTGTGCTAATAACGGCTTGTAAGATGAAGAGGGAAGAATGAGCTGAAAATGGTGATTGGAGATGACAGAAAATAAATATCGTGGGAACTGACAGTCAGAGATGTAGAAGCTTTCCCTCATATGCTTAAAATTACTACTACTACACAATCCACCTCGCGCAAAAACTGTCCTGGTTCTGGGTCACAGTACTTGCCTCAAAAAAAAAAAAAAAAAATTCTCATTCTGCTATGGTGAAATGTCAGGGAAGCACTTGGAAACCACAGACATCCTCTCCCTCCGCTTTGCCAGAGTGCTGCTTGAGCAGCTGAACACATTTAAAGAACATGCCAGTGGCTGCTAACACTTACTTACTGTTAAAAAATTAAAAGGAAATTAAGTGACAAGAATGAGTGTTTTTACATACTAAGTTACACACAGAGCTGCTATAGGGCAGAGGTACTTTATGATTCTTTTCATACCTTTTTTTTCGGAAAAAAAAAAAAAAAGGTTGCAAACATGAAGAGATGAAAGCACAGAACACACACCCATGCCACCTGACCTGTCTGAACAGGCCTTACAGACTCTGCCCTGAACTCCCTGGTTCCCACACTCCGACATCCACCACCACAGCCTGTATTTTATAGTACTCCTACCTCCCTGCACAGGCTGCTGTTCAACACTGCTCATTTCCTCTTCAGGTCCTCTTACTAGCAAAGCTGAAGTAATGCAACATAGCCAAAGACAGAGCATCTCTCAGCAGTTTTTACATCTCATACACAAGCACTGAAGGGGGCAGGCAGAAGAGTTTGTTCCCACCACAGGTCCTGGGCCTCTCTCATCCTCACATCCACTCACAGCCCTCTTGTATTGAGCCAGCTACCCTATAATTCAATACACTAATGCTTTAAGCAGTTCATGCTGCTGGAATAAGTGGAGGTTATTCCCAGCCCTTGTGGCAGGGAGGAGTCAGAGCTTGGTTACGTGGGTGTCATGCACTTTATTTCCTGAGTTTCATAAGCCTGAGGCCTTAAATCTTGCAGATAGATCTGAGTTACTACCAGAAAACAAACTCCGCTCCACCAAAAGCTTGGGCCAAGTAAACAGCACACAAACACAACCATCTCTTCTTTTGCAGTTACAGGAATGTTCCTAGTTTAGCTTGACCATTAGCTCCAAAGAGCTGAAAATACTGTGAAACTGGCACCTGGGTCAGTTCTTCCTGTGGCATCACATAAGTTAGAGTACCAGAGCTGCAGAGCTGTGCCCTTTTCCCAGCCTATTAAAGGAGCAGTTAAACATCATGCACAGACTTGCACAGCAAGGCTGGTGCTTCTGGAAAGGCTAGGAAACCTGCTGCAGGTCCCAAGCACATCTGTTTGCACATAACACAGATGCTCCACTCTGCAAGGGACCGTAGCTCTTGCACCTCTGTTCAGTTTAATGTGAATCCATTAAAACTGAAAAAGTATTTCCTGCCTGTCCTGAAAGCTTTGGTTTTCTCCACAAGACAGGAGAACATGGGCAGCAACATCACAAGCTTTCTCACACTACACCTGCCAAATCACTCCTATCAGGAGCACCATTCCCTGGAATTTCCAGCAAAGGTGCTGCCTGCACATGTGGACACTTTAGCTCAAACCAACTTCTGCTGCAGAGGCTACAAACAGCAACGTGTATGGTAAAGGTTTTCTGTCATTCCTCAGTTACAAAATAGAGCTGACTTCTTACGCTATTGCCAGACCTTCCTGTCCTCCAACAGACTCCATCTGCTGTTTCCTTATTCAAACAACTACCGTAAAGACAAAATATATTGAGTTAAATAATAGATAGTTCATCAACTTTTGCTACTCTCAGCAAATTTGTGCAACTTTGAAGATATTTGTAAATTTGGATTTATTACTATTTTTCAAACTATGGCTTCCACAACATCCATACAGAATTTATTGAGGTAATAATATAATTAAATAGTCTATTTTCAAAAAAAATCATTGCAATAGATCAACATTTAAATCATTAACATTTTAACATATTAAGCCACTGAAAGAATCTGTACCTATGTGTCTGCATATGTTTGGACATACACATTTCGGGGTAAATTGTTTTCATAATACATGAGGAGCAGATAAGCTTTACTGTTGACATTCAGCACATTTTCTTTATTGATTTTCATTTCATTACAAGTAAAAAATGTTATTTGTCCACCTAGCCTTTCCCAAGACAAATACCATCATTTCTGTTTGCAGAGCCACCAAAAATTAAAGGAAATATTTTAGGTGCCAACATTAAACGTCAAAAAATGATTTTAAGTAATTACTAATATGCTGGCATGTATGCATTTTATTCAGAAAATCCCCGTTAAAAATATTCTTCTGGGGATATTCAAATTTATTATGTAGAACAACACAGCGTTAGCGTGCTAGCTTCTATTTAATGCTTTGGTTCATAGCAACAAAGATACCAATGGGAAATCATTAAACAAATACGCAATTTTTGCAGCATAATAGGTCTATGTTTGGTATCATTTGAAAAAACTCACTGAGCTCAAACTGACAGAAAAAATGCAATGATCAGGCAAAGTACAGAAACATTACAAATGTTAACAGATTTCAGAAAGTGATTTTATGTTAATTCAAATGTTAATGGCGTCCAAGGCTGTTGAAAGAAATGCAAGTCTGTGAGACGTTGCAGTCAGTAAAAGAGCAAAGGAAACACAAAAGGACACCTTTTGTTGTGGGTGGGTTGAGTTTTATTAATTATATTTTCTTTAGAACCATAACAATAACATGTCAGTAAAGTACATGTTCTGTACTTAATTGATGTTAATAATTCTACTGTTTTCTTGTTCTTGCTGGTGGTCTCCTTCATGTCTGCTCTGGCCAAAGCTCAGCTAGGCAGGGTCATAAGAATGCCTGCCGTTTTACACTTCCTTCAGTGACACATCATGTTCCCAATTAAATCAACCTTCTTCCAACCTGTCCCCAAACCTAAGAAACAAGGACACTCAACATGCAAAACTCCTTTTAATTTTGGTAGTAGAAATGAAGACTAACCAGGTCTATTCAGTTTGCTGCTGACAGTAAGCATGCAGGAAAACTCAGGAATCTCTTATGAGAAAGACATAGCAAAACAAACCTAGCCATCCCAAACCCAAGGCATCTAAGATGCTTGCAATTATCCTCAGCATGGTTTGAGCATCTTTGAACATTCAGTAAAGTCAAAGATGTAGTTATGACAAGTTATCCTCAGACTGTGTTGCTACAGTATCTCTACCAGTGTCAACAGTATCTCTAACTGCGCCTCTCAGTGCCAGACACTGCTGCTAGTCAGCAATATGTTCCATACTGTTCACTATTTACCTTCTCCAGAGTTGAAGCTTTTCCATTATGGCAGTCTCAAGAAACAGCTTTTGGACAGGTACACTTGGTAGGGAGCAGAGTCCACTTTGCAGCAGAAGGATCCATGTAGCCCTCAAACAGGTCTTTGGAAACCTGAATAGAAAACTTACAGGCTTAATGCAGCTGAGCACACACAACTTTGCAGCAACAGCTATCTATTTTAGACAAACACAACTGTTTTCCAGTACAAATAATCCATATATTTCTCATATCTTGCTAGTGCATTGGTGTGGATTTGATTCACATCTAGAAGGGAATCAAATTAACTCCAAGAGCAGAACTAACCGACCTGCTTTCTGTTAGTGTGTGGCATTCTCTCCACCCCTCGAACTGCTTGCAGTCTCTGCTCATCTCTACCATCACAACCCTCTGCCTCCATTTCATACTTCAGACGCCTAAAGTGTCTCTCAGCTGCTGGTGCAGCAGTCCTGATTCACTCCCACACTTCCTCATTCCTTCTTTCCATATTCCTGCTCTTCCTACCTCTTGGGCTACCAGCTGTAAGATTATCTGCCATGACTAGTCCAGAGGATCATGTGCTGTCTGGCCAGCAGCAGCCAGGGAGAAAATATGATGGCCAGGCTTTTCTGCCTTTCCTTCTCAGGGAGGAGCAGTAGGCATCAACAGAAGTCAGGTCTTAAGCTGACCAGTGAAGAAGGCTGACAGATGAACAAAGAGAAAAAAATGAAAGTAAAAAAAAAAAGAGAATCCAGTTCAATAAGAAGGCAGGATAATTAAAGACTCAATATATTCTATTAACAAACATCAAAACTTGTTAACAATAATTCTGCAGGACCCTACTGAAATGCCCGAAATATCTGCAGAACGGCAGTGGCCATGGCAGTGAAACACTTAACAAATTGTTCTCTTGCCACTTCTTAGGGGAAAACGCTTGTTTAAAAATAGTCCAATGAACTTGGAGTGATCTATAGGGCACTCTGTTATGTTAATGACTGTTACTAACTGTCTCTTCTTTATATTAGAGTGTTGACTCATTGTCAGTTAGGGTGAGACAAGACAGCTTGCTTGTGCCTTGCAGTCCTTTTGCACTCACCCAAACTACTCATGTGAAGACACTTTAATATGAAGAGACACTGTGACCATTATTAATCTCCAGTCTGATGCCCAGAATATTAATAAAACCACTTGGGATAAGCAAACCTCTTCTCAATGCAGTCTTCATTCTGCAAGATTGTGGCCAAATTAAAACATTTTTCTTTGGTTACATTAGCCTGTGGCCGACAGCCTGACCAAAACACACTTTAAAAAAAAAAATCTATCCTCATCCAAATGAAATAGCACCAAGGACTTTTTTTTTATTATTATTATTATTAAAGAACCATTGAAAGAACCATTTCTTCACCGCAATTATGAACATTATCGACAAATCCGCTATCTCTTCCTTTTCCGGAAGCCTTCAGGTCTGTTTGGCCTTGTTTCTGCTGCACGTGCAGTGCGTTGCGTATGGCCTGTTGTGCTCTGCACCGCAGCAGAACATTCAAAGGACTATGTCAGGTTGCTTTAAGAACCTGCCAACAAAGGCTAACTGACCATTTCCACATTAGATGTCACAGTATATAGCAATGGACCTTAAATGCCAGCACAAAGACATCTTGGGTTTTTTTCTTTTTTTTTTTTGGTTGGGATGCTTAATGATGGAACCACTGAATTTCCTCTTTTGAAGTTTCAGCAGAGCTATTGTAATATTAAAGATCAACGCTTCATTACATCCTTTTGCTTTCTTACCATACTTGTGTAACAACAACATGGTCAGCCTGGTAAAACCAAAATAGATTCCAGGCTATTCCAGCAAACTGTCTGCATCTCCAAACTGCCAACAAGCTTTGGACCAAAGCACCATGAATGACTTGCCTTTCTTCCTTGATAAGGATATGATCTAATTTGTCCTCAAGCATAAAAGTTTGCAGATTTTTAAAAGCACTGATTTTAATAGTCTACAACCATACTTCATTTCTTTTTACAATCTCAAATTCACCATAATGCTTACTCTTCTGCACTTGACTTGAAGCAATCAGGAGACTGAAAGGAGAAAGATTATGCAGTATGGTATTACTGTATTCTGTAGACTTGTATTTTATCAAAAAAATAAGTGTGATGCCAGTAATAGACAATTCAAGACTGGATAGAAAGTTTGTGTATTTTGAAGGTAAAATTCAATTTGAATCGTTTGCAAGTAGCATGGTTGAAGGACCCAATCAGCAGAACATTTATTGCTCAAAATGTGACAAAGACTGCTTGGTTACAGTCTTGTTATTTCATAACACAGAATTTCATGAATTTTCCAAAAGCCAAGTTTTATAAAGGCAAAATACGGACATTTAAAAGCATCTCCCCATCACTACTTATCCACCGCTTCCTATCATCTCAGATAAAAATCTTTCAGTTACTCCACCTTGACTTCGACTAAACCACCCTCGCAGATCTGTTCACTGTAGCACAGTTTAAAGCTGACAGTGAAAGAGGAGAGTAAAACAGGAAGCAAAAGCAGAGCTACTTCCTGTCACATTAAGTCACATAGTGGATCTGCATGCAGCCTTTTTTTTTTTTATAACATGACAAGTCTGAAGAGGAGAGCTCCTCATACAGATTATAGAAACTCAGATCATGTTGGGTGTTATTTCCATTCAAGTCCAGAGGAAAACCTGTTGTGGTCTTTGGCAACTCTCAAGCTCAGGTACCCTGATGCTACCCCTGAGATGTTAGGGCAGGGAAGCCTTGTATACAAGTACAGACTTGCACTGAGGGCAAGGACTTCACAGCCGACTAGAAGGTAGAGCCTGTGGGTGGCGGGCAAGCCAGTTGCTCCATACACAAAGAGGACATCTCTAGCACACAGGAATGGAGAGAAGCTTCAACTAGGCTGTAAGACCTTACAGGGCCTACAGTTCCCATGGACTGCATGATTTAATACCTGTGCCAGCACTCCATTGAACCTGCTTTGACACTCGACTTCTCTGTTTGCATGAGGCAGTTATAAACCCCATCATGTTGCAGAATTCCCAAAACCCAAGATGAGATGCTTATCTAACACTCAGACATTGATAATCCTGCACAGATCTGCTTTACTGCTTTATAAGAGACAAGCTATGAGGAAGAATTTCTAAGAACTATCATTAGATAATATATTTTCAACATTTTAGTATCTGACAGAACCACAGTACAGACCTAAGCATTTCCAACCTTTTTGTCTACCAGCACACCTCTTCTGACCCAAACTCACTATTTAAGCCTTGAGCCACTGATGTAGTGCTGTATGCATTCATTCCGTACAGTCACAGCTAACTGGCAAGGGTAGTTTTACAGCAGCAGTAACAAACATAGAAGTAGCACTGCAGTCATTTCTTTTGTTCAAAGTTTCACTGATGTTCCCAGCTTTCAGACCAAAGGGAGTTTTTGTTATATAGTTATGACAAACTCTTCAGGAGGAGGAGATAACCCCAAGCCACCTGCCTACTGTAGAATTCAATTTATTTTGCAACACACTATGCTGGTCTAGAGTTATTAAAAGGAGAGAGAGTTTCAATTCAAAGAATGAACAGTGATATACAACTAAATTGTTTTCTCAGCATCTCCAGAGAGCTTATAAACCCACTCTGCTCCTGCACTGCACATCATCCTCAATAACAATAGTAGTCTAGCCCCTTTTCCTAAATACCTTTTGCTCAGAACCCTTCCCTGCCTTTTCAGGTAACATCTTCTAGATTAGAAACAGCTTGGACAAATACATATTTGATATTGGCTCATGTCTGCACAACTTTAGCCCGCTTGTAAATAGGCTAAGTCTCTTCCTGCAACTACTCAGGCCAAAACGACTTCTTCCTCCTCCTGCAGACAATAAGAAAGATACTGAAGTGTCTTTCTGACTTCAATTGACTCGGAAGAATTTAAGAAATAGGATTCACAGGCAGAGAAATAGGAAAGGAAGACCCTCTCCTTTGTTTTAGGTCTTGGAACAGGGACAACTATTTTCCTTATAATGAGTTGCACTGTTCTCCCACCAAATGGTTACTACTCTGCAACAACTAGTGCTAAGCTCTTAAAGCTGTGCTAGAAAGAAGACACTTCAAAGACAGACTTGAGTATCATTATGTACTACATGATAACATGATTCCTAGAAGTATGATTAAAAAAAGAGAAAAGAAAAATAGAAACATTTTCAAGCAAGTCAGTCTCTTGGAAAGTACAGTTTCTTTGCATTCATACCTCAGAGGCTGCAAAGCATGCAGAGATCTCCCCATTCTGAACAGACTGCTCTCCACAGAAGTAAAGCAAGCAGACCTCTGAGGAGGGAAAAAAGTTATCATTTAGCAATTGAGCCAGATTACCATCTGAAGCAGAGTTCCAATTTAAAAAAAAAGTCTGTTATACAAACAGTTATATGGACCCTTTTATGTATATCATTTAGTAGAGCTTTCCCAAACAGCCCAGAGAACATATAGAACACCTGTGCCTGCATTTAGTCTGGAATAGATATTAAGCAGAAGCTTATTTTTAGCTTAAACTGAAAGTTAATGTTCATGATATCTGTATTGTTATTACAGAGCATTTTATTTCACAGTTAAATAAAATGCAATACCCATAAGGGATCAGTCACTTGTGTGATGTGCATTTTACAAATGAAACTTTGCACTCAAAATTAACAGTAGAAATACTAGCAATGAAATTTGGCCAGTGATTTAGTAACGTGTCCTGAACATTCCCGCCATGTTACAAGTATTTTCATTAACAGGCAAATACAATATTCTTTTGTCTAAAGCCTGCAGTTCTCAGAAATGAAAACTTCTCTGAACTAGCACTGTCAACTTGTTAGGCTAACATTTACACTTGTTGTATTACCAGAGGACTTCAAGTCATTCACTGCAAGAAAATAAAAAAGTGCTTACCATTACTTATGTTGAGCATTGTAATACACCAGAGCTTTAACTCTGATAAGAGTACTGGTTCAAGGAGAAGGGAAAAGGAATAACCTAATAAAACCAAATAAACTTCTAAAACTATGCCTTTCTGGAAACTAATGCTTAGACATTAGTCAACAGAGCAGAAGTTTGCAGAAATAATTGTTTAGCATATAAATACAGAAGCACATGAAAAAGTCTTGAAGTCTGACAAGCATTCAGTGCTGTGCATAGACCTTTAAAGTGAGTATCATGTTAAAAACAAGTAACTGTTTCTGTATCTACTTCTCTGTTCCCATTTTCTTTGGAATAATAATTCTCCAGTCTTACTATATATCCTCAAGTGTAACGGAGGTTAATAAAGATCTTGTTTCCAAAGAGACTGTAAATTAAAAGGGCACATGCTGTTCCAGGTGTCAATTGCACATTTGCACAGTTGCCAAAGAATAATCCAAAAATCCCAAAGTTCAAATGAGTATTTCTTAAGAAAAGGTAGGCTTCTTCCTTTCTAACCATTTCTTACCATCAAGCATGACCACCCAGACAATCTGATTCAAGAAATTCCCGATACACTGATTACTAGAAAATGTGCTATCGAAAGACACCTCTGTATCTGTCCCCCTTCCCAGTCATCTGCAGCTGGAACAAACAGGAAGTCCAGTTAGCACGATATCATAATTTTATTTTAGTACCCAGAAAGGAAGCTTTCATTGGCAAGCCAGTAATGGTAAATAAATAAAAAGTGATAGCTATTGTATCCTCTGACCCAGTTCCAACACTACTAGCAATCACAACTTTAGAAAGCTTAGCTGACCACAATTAAATGAAAAATATGAATATATATAAACCAGCTGTCTTAGACAGCATTTTTATTAAAAATGGATACACAGAGACATAGCAGCATTTACAATAAAGAATTTTAAAAGGCATCAAGTTGTAAGCCAACCGTTTGAAAAAGAGGCTTTGAAATATAGTCTTCCACAGCATTTTTATGCCCATTTGTCAGTAGGGAACAGAATGACTCCAGATTTCCAAAGGACAGACAGGCACAGTAACTAATCAAGCCCTTTCTCTGAACAGTTGGTCACATCAAGCATCACCCTCCTTAGCAGCATTTGGAGCACTCTTCGGTGTTCTTTTAAGTGGCTGGTGTACTTGATCCATTTATTTAAAATATTTTAATGTTCAATAAAAATATTTCATATAGAAAAATCTTCTGTCACAAAAAAGGCAAGGTTTCCTTTTCAGAATCTATAAAAGCTTATGAACTTCACTGGCAGCATTTCCACCATGGAGCAGGAGTCAGAACCAGCAGAACAGGCACTTCAGCAAAATTGTCTGTCAATGTTTTCTATAGTCATATGGGTTGTAGTCCAGCAGACTGTTTCTTACTACTTTGTGGTGGTGTAAGGACACCACTAGGAAAAGGTGAAGTCCTATTTTGCTCAGCCAATATGGCTTGTTTTGCTTGAGCTTTGTCCTGAAAATACAGGAAACAGGAGAAAAAAATCCTTATTTTGGTATACCACTGCAACAGACCAATATTTGTTTCATAATATATTCAATATATTGCTTCATAACTCAATAGGCTGCTGATACAGAAATGCATATGTATAGCCAGCCTCCTTCATGGTAACTAACAAATATCAATCCTACAGTATAAGTAGTTAGTGAATACAAGTCCTAGGAGGTAAATATTAATTTTTGGATCCTCTTAATCTGTATTATGTTACTTGAGCTTTCAAGACAGCAAAATTCAGCAGCTGCAAACTGCAAAAGGTTTAACTCTTACAACAGTTAAGTAATCTAAAAAGAAAAGCTTGATAATTTAGACTAATCATATTTTTTTTGGTCAAGATTTTGATCTTCTGCAAGTTTCTTATCTTAAAAAACACTGTTGGTCACTTATTGTCAACCACCCTTCCGGAGCAGGGCCTCATGATTAGTCTCCTTTTCTTCTTGATCAGAAAAGGTTACCTGTATTTCCTACAGGGACATTTCTAACATATTTGAGATATCGCAAAAGGCAGAAATATATTTCCCATTTCTGGGGTAATAATTTGTCCTTAGAGATCAGAGCCTTAAAATCACAATTACCTTTTTATATACCAAATATTGTATAAATCAGATCTCTATTCCAGAGATCTTCCATCTGGGGTACAGCCTTATACCTCTTATTGTTTGAATACACTCACCCTCAGTATTGATTTGATACTGAATTTATTCTAAAGTGTAATCACAGAATAAACAAAAATTAAAAGTTTTTACAGACAACTTCCCCCTTTGTTTCCCAAGTACGTACCAGCAAATCCAAGCTGTTTATGTGCGTTTGTATATTGTGCAAGTCTTCAGGAGCTATGCCTCTAAAGTGTTTCAGTTTGGAGCTTCCTACTTCCCGTATAGCCATTGCAAATGGAACCATCCACTTGACACATTCCTCTATCTCACACCATTCGTAACCTGAAAGACAAGATGTACAGTTTAATTTCTGAATTAAGACAAAATTATTAGAAATTGTTAGACTTGTCTAGAATTGTCAGTGACACTTACCTGAAACTTTCTGCATCAACTCAGATGAGGAGAAGTGGTACAAAGCAGAAGCTGCAAGTATTCCATATGTATATTCCAAGCAGCCGATATCTAGCACGCAGAGATCCAAGAGCTACAAGGCAACACATGCATTGTAAGCATATTGCTAAATAGGATTTTTTTTAGACGGTATAGCAATTAAGGATGAAATCAGTCCTACCTCTGCTATTTGTACAAATATTTGCTGTGGATATTGTGGCAGCAGCACTTCATAAAGCTCATTTAAATAGGCAACTTGCATGTAAATGTTTAGCCATGAGACAACTGTCAATGGATTTAAGTTCCAATTAAGAGCCTGAAAGAGTAGATATGCACAAGACTTAGTTAAAAGAATTCTTAGACCATGCAACTTTACTCTTGATGGGAAGCTGTATTTTCAGTTGGGCAAGGCACCCTTAGAATACAAATTCAAGCCTCCCCTGTGGTTCCCACCACTGACAGGGTGGTGGAATTGATTCATTTTATTACCTAGGGAAAACTGGTTTTTAATTAGAAAGAGAAATGTGCCTCTTAGTAGCATACAAGATTAACTGAGGTTTTCTGCTTTTAGACTGATTATGCTTTGTTTTAAACAGGTGCAACTAATTCCACTTCAAAATATTACCTTCATAATGATCAATTCCATACTGAGGATTTCATCTTCTGTACAAGCTCCATCTGTAACATAGGCAAACTGGTGCAACTTTGGTGGATAAATTTCCTGAAAGATAAGATTAAGTTAAGGAATAAGTTGTAACTAGTTCTGTGTGTTAAAACAGCAACATCACACATCTTCATTATTTCAAGATTTAAATAAAGCCAAAACAATCATAATGTCCTCCCCTGCCTTTGATGGAATGACTTTTTTGATGACAACTTTATTGTCCATACCTTTTACCTTCCACTTCTAATGGATCAGTACAACATGCGTTACATTTGACTACAGGACTACTGCAGTGATATTATACCTAAGATTTAACTAAGACTTTTTTTATACATACTAAGGAAAAGGCCTTTTTTCTCTCGTAATCAAATGAAGATCATATATGCTTGCATTGTTTAACTTTTACAAGGCTGTAGCCTGGCACATAATGACCTGGATCCTGTGAGAAACAGACCAAAGCTAATTAACTATGGATGTTCCAATGGATAGTTAGAAGACATCAGCAGCAGCAACAGAGCCATTATCTGTACTAGATTCCTCACATTAAAGGTTACAACTAACACAGAGGTTTACAAATGTTGTTGGCCCAAGGTTAGCCTTAAGAGATGCTGCAGGGAATAGAGACAAAGCAGACAGAGTTCCTCTAACTCCATCAGTAGACTTTAATTGCTTTTCAATAATGAGGAGACAGTTTGGCCTCAACTACTCAATGAGTAAGTTTTGCCTTAAATACACAAAGCTCACTAATGAAGCATCGTGATTTAGGAGCAAAAGAATTTATGCTAGAGAGAAGAGGTTGAAGATTTCTTTCTCTTAAGCAGTAAGAACTAAAATAGCATTATATGTTTTAAGTTTGATTTAAGTAAACAAAGAATAGCTCTTAGACTGGGTTATCTAGTACGTAATCCACCTAGTTTTATTTCAACAAGCAGTCCCCGCATAGAGCATCCCACTATAAACTCATTTAAAAAGTCATTAGAAACCTCATTTTTTTCAATGTTAGAATAATTCTTTTAAGATTAAGAGAGATATACTGTAGTGTCAAGTAGTCTTAATTTTAGCTATTTCCAGAACTTCTAAAAGACAATTTTTTTCTTTCATCTTTCAGCTCAAAAGTCATATTAACAAGCTTCATAAAATCTGCCTAAATGGATCTAGTGTACAGTACACATGCTGTCTGTCCTTTCACATTTTTATGTTTAGGTAAAAGCCAGAAATACTTACCTCAAGTTTCGCTGCTATGAATAAAGAAGAGATTCCAATAAGTTGCAATAGTGTTTTTACAACATTCTGTTGTGTTGCCATAAACCGATCAAAGAAATCTTGTGCTAAATAGAAAGTTTCTCTGTGAAGCTTGTAAACTTCACAAACCTGCAAAGAAATAATTTACAAAGGACAAGAACAGTTTGAGAGTCAAAAATAGATGCTATAGATTTATTCAAAAATGCAAGAGCTAGCTATTTAATTCATGCTGGCTTTCTGATTCACTGATATTAACATGCTAACTAAGGGTAGGAATTAAACAATTTCTTTTGGCTCACAAGACTGCCACTACAGTAAATCGCCAGAACACACATATCAGAGTAAAAAGCACACGCTTTAATGACACTAAAACATCAGTTTCTTGTTTTTGTAAACATGCATCAATCCAACACCTCAAAAGAGCAAATTCTCACAACTTTAGCATTAAGTACTGTGACTATGCTAGCATGTCATCCAAACAGCAAGAAATACTCACATAACAAGAGCTGAAGTATATTCTACATGTCAGTATCAGTGCTAGAGATGTTATGAGATGCATCTGGTCTCTAAGCCACCTTGTCTTTTTACAGTGACTGCTACATTCTTATAGCTTTTATCTGCAACATGACCTGAAAATGCTTAAACTGTGCTACCTTACAGGTTAATTGATAATTATACATTATCAAGCTAAATGAGTATCTGGTTATGTTGGCAGTTTGTACACCAGCAAATCAAAACATATTTTAATTTGGTGCTATTCCCTAATATAATTAAAACAAAGATTTAGTGCTAAACCAATGACACAAAGATTGTGAGAAGTGTCAATGACAGATTGTTACTAGAACACTTCAACAAAAACTTGAAATACTCACAAGCAGAGAAACTTACCTCCATTAGCCAGTCCAGAAGGATTGTTCTCATTTTAGGTTGCAGAAGAGGGTGCCTTTGCATATAAAGTTTATCTCTCACATACATCTCTTCTTTGTTTATCATATTTTTCCATACATCATCTCTGTTTGCCCAGCTAAAATAGACATATGCATTTAATCTCAAAATAGCACATAAAAAGGTAGATAAGCAGTAGTAAAGTGACACACTTACCCCAGAATTGGTAGTGGTGAAGCTCTAGTTGGAGTAGCGCTTAGATGAACAAAATGAGAGTAATCAACACCAACTGGATCATCATCTTTATCCGGAGTAGGAATCAGGGTATGGGGATTTTTGTGAATGTTATTCCAAGATGGCTATTAAATGAAAGACAACATTGCGCTTTTTAAAATAATCATTTTAGCTTTAAATAGAATACAGAAATTGGAAAGGAACTATGACAGAACAACTATGATGACCTCTTCAGACTGTTCAAATTGCATATTTTCACCTTTGGTAGATTGTGTCACTAAATGAAAAGAATTTTTACTCTATTTTCCTTTTGAAGAACCTCATGCATTCCATAAAAAAAAATCCAAGTTGGAGTCCTTTGTCAAACAACACTTTTCATGGAAAATATTTCTGATGAAAACATTTCTGAAAATATTCTTTCAGGTAAGGAATAAACAGACAGAACTTTAAATCCTAATCCAGAGGACTATACAAACACAAGATCAGAAATTATGGTAAGGAATATGCAGATGAGATACCTAGAATTCCGTGCAAAATGCCCTGGGAAATAAAGACCAGCAAAACAGTAATTTACAGATTTCTCTCTCAAATATTACAAGATGAATTGAGGCTTAAGTGGGAAGGAAATAAAGAGAAAAAAAAATCAGATTATCTGATTGCTTTGGAAGAAAGGAAGGATGTGTAATCATGTCAATCATTTTGTATACAGAAATTTACTAAGGTCTGCAAACATAAGATATCCAACACTTCATTTACCATGTCTTTTCACTTGTACACGGACTATAATACAAGTTTGGGCTTCCTTCTCTTTAAAGGTTGCTCATCCTGGCTAACTTAACTAAAATATGATCTTGGTGTACATTTCTTATTATTTTGCAGAAAAACATTCCTTTAAATTTTGCTGTAAAATAAAAGATCGTCACCCTGACTTTGCAAATTAATTAAAATTTGGCATCTCGAGTTAACACTCACATCTGCCATCTTGTTGCAAACTGACCTACCCTGTAGCATTGGCCAGAGGGAAGTCCTCAAAGATTCCTGACGTGCTTTGAGGGTAAAGCAAACAAACAAATGAGGTCAGAAGACTCTTATATGTCTGTAACATGTCTCTACATGAAATACCATCTCTGGTGAAGAGGCTTCCAAACCCGTTTTGTGCACTGTTTTCCTGTTACAAGTGACACCACTTTCCAGCAAAATGGCTCCCCTCTAGCACTAGCTTCAGAAACAAAAACCACTAACTTCAGAAACACAAACCACACTGCACATTTTACTCATCCTAAAGACAGATTTGTACTTTGAGTTACTGAGACAGAAAGGTAGTTTTTCCTCTTGGAGTTCTGCATGCAAATCTACCACAGCTACTTATTTGCTCTGTGATACCACCATACCACAGTTTAGTTCGGGTGGTGGAGGGGGAGAAGAGAAGAATCTCTAACTGTAAAAGTGACAGACTCCTTACAAACTGAAAGTTTGAATAAAAGTGTCACATCAGCATTGCTGTAGGTTAATTTTTGCCCTCCCTCCAAGCCAGACTTTAGTCACACTTTGTCCTCCAAACTGCATGGCAGGCCCAGCTGCCAACAGCCTTCAGAGAAGCACTGGCTTATCAGTTAATCAGCAAACCAAGAGAAAAGCACAAGATTATAAGGGATTGATTTAAAGGTGCCTACTATAAGGGAAACTTCTAAAAGCAAATTTGAAGTTCTCAGTATCACAAGGAAGCAACAATGACAATCGAATTAAGAAAGATCCTCCATCCCCCCATATTTTACAAGGAAATACACACAAAGATTCAGAAGCCTCCTAAGTGCTTTGAAAAGAAGCAAGAACAAAGTCTTGGCCTAGATAATGCATCTCACCGCGGACAGCAGGGAAACGGATACAAGCAACAACATTTAAGTACATATGTTAGCTAGAAAAATAATTAGAACAAATACATAGGGACTTCAAAGACAGGAAACTATCAAGAAAGTAGAGAGAAGCCTTAACTAGATTGAGAGAGGGGTCACCATAGCTTTGGCATGTACTGTGGTTGATGAAACTGGAATGCCAATTAGATTCCTGATTCTTTAGAGTATATTTAGCAAGATATTCAACTGACTCCACCAAAAGACTTCTAGAAACTTCATGACATCACATTGTAAGTGTATGGGAATAAGACTGCTGAACTGTTCCTTTTTTTCAGTAGTAGTTTAATGTAAGGGGGGAGGGGAAAGAAACATCAGGAAGAACTTTCTTTGGGCTTGCTCAAGAGCCAACCCTGAAGCCAGGAGCTGCAGTCTCCCCTGCAGCCAAAAGATGACAAACTCAGCAGCAAATCTGTGCAGTCTGATGGAGGAAATGGTATGGCCCTAGGCCTACCTCAGAGGTAAAAAGGATCCTAGCAAGAAAACTCAGCAACATCCAGAAAGATGAGCACATGCATAAGCTCACATGGAGGAAAAACACCAGGAAGAGCAGGAGGTAGGTGACAGAACAAGTCCTTGAGAACAGCCAAGCACCTTAACTCCAAACAAGCAAAAATATCCAGGGGTTCGGAGGGTTTTTGCTCCTATGCCTCAACAGTTCTTCTAAAGCATGCCCTCATTCACAAATGTATAAAGCATTCACTTAAATGGATCTTTTAGACACCTTTCGAGCATATACAAAGCCAAGCAGATTTGGGCCATTCAGGCTATTCTTACACAGTTAGAGCTTCACCAAAGCAGCTAAAACCAAAAATGCAAGCTACGGAGACACCAGGGCATCGTGGCACCAGTCAGGAGTACCAGAAGCAGCTTGCAGGGGCTCAGGGAAGCAAGAGGAAGGATGATTTTCAGCATGGAAACTAAAGTCAAAGAGCAGGTGGGAGAAAAGGTGTGTGTGTCTCTTGCCCTAAAAAACACCATCTCAGAAAAGACATTGCTATCAACTGTTACACTGCAGTCTTCTTAGTTTACCCATCAGAAGTAGCAATTCTGGCTGCTTCGCACTCACAGGAAGCATTACAGTATTTCTTCACCCATCAGAAAAGGGATCTTGACTTACCAAATAGGATATAGAAGAACATGCATAACTAAGTTATTCCAATTCATTTTAAGCAGCATAGAAGCTTGCGGTGTTTTAAATCTCTGAATTAACGTTGTCCTTCCTCACATTAGAGCAAAGGCAAATTCTCATCTTTTATAAGGTTCACATCATCCACTTGCTTGAAGTGTTTCCTTTTCTTGAAACACAACCTAGACTAGCTGAAATACAATCTTTCTAACACAACCTAGACTAGTAAAGCCATCTTTTCAGATGATATCTTTAAAATGGTTAGGTTGCACATTGACAATGGTAAGACTGCTCTTGAGAAGCATCTAGTGAAAATAATTTTTACTGATTTTTCTGAAAGTTTGTTTCCCCCTCCCACCCACCTCACCCCTTCAATCTGAAAAATGCAGATTAACTTCTTCTTAAAAATTCTTATAATTTTAAGTTTCAATACCCACACTCTAGATTTGGACACCATATAAGCTGTATCAAGATTATTTAGGTTACAGTAATCTTAGATGAATTTTGTTTTACATAGAATGTTTTTCCAAGGGTACATTTTACCCTTGGAAGTGTATCAGTCCACAGAACACAGCCAGAATTAATATGAGATTCACTAGCAGAACTACAACAGTGCCAGTTCTCCAAAATCAAACACAGAATTTATGCAATATTCTGCTGTCACAAACCTGATGATATAGCCATGCTTTCATCACATAAAGGGCAACGGCACCCTAATTAAGAACTCATGCCTTATGTTCAGCAGAAGCAAACTAATGAATTGAGTATGAAGATGCTATAAAGTGGGATGAGACTACGGTATTTTGCCTCATGTATAAACTAGCATCAGTAAACAATTTATTTAATGTAGAAGTCACGTGGTATAGGCTGCATTGGATTTATAGCTACTTGCATTTTAGAATTAGTGTGCCACAACAGCATAACTATCTCACTGGCTATCATACAAGCTTGCTATACTGCTGCTGGAACCATAAACATATTCTCATTAGTGGCCCGTGGCAATTTATATCAGAGAATAGCTTGTGTCACACCATCGACTGAAGAGCTGCTGCTGTGCGGCCAAATGTTAGCTTTTTTAAACAGATCTGTAACAATCTGGCTACTTTGTTATGACAAAAAATCTTCTCCATGTATGGACTGATACAAAGGTGCTCCTTTTATTTATCACTTACAGAATCCAAGGGCGAGTATTCTAAGCTTAACTTGATAAACTCCTAAATCTGTATTTTGAAATGCCTACTGACTAGATTATCTAAATTTTAATATGTCCATCCTTTAGGAAGTAACATTTAATGGCTGTTAAGCCAGTAACACAAAACACAGTCAGAACTGGAAGTCTTTACTATTGTCAGTGCTGAAGGTCACTATGTGTAAAATATATTTCAGGTTTCTTTCCACTGTCTTCCTGAAGGAGGGTAAACTAGGTCCATGTTTGGATTTAACAGTACTTACTATGCAGTAACTGCATGCAAAAAGACATTATTTAGCTCAAGCAGAATGAACCCTTTGGTGAAGGAGAGAACTGTGGTGAAGGACAGGCAGCTCTTCCTTGTCAGAAGTGAGAAATTAGTTTAATATACTGCACAAAAGAAAGCCAGAAGGGAAGGAGAGATCTCCTCATTAAATGCTCACCATTTGAGCCCTGCTTAATATGTTGACTGATAACTAGTATACGCAGTTGCAACAAGCAGAGGCCATTCCAAACAATGATGCCCATCTGTTATGGTAGCACTTTAGTCTTAGAACTTCCAGCTGCCACTTCTGGTTAGATGTGCCACATTATGCATAGCCTTGCACACCAAATGAGTCCTGCCTGTATTCCCCAATCATGACTTCTGCAGTTTTAGTATCACCCCGCATGTGCATTAACGGTCTGAAGTCCTACAGGCAGAGCATGCATTTGTGCACAAAAGCACACAGACTTTCTTCAAATTCCGAGAAAGGTAATAAACCTATTTTTGGGAGTAGGCTAACCTTGTTGTTTTATTTCAATTAGGTACCTCAATGTGCAAGAGTATCATGCAATAACCAATAGCACGTGATGTCTGAAGACTACAAAGAGGACACCAAGATGAAAGTTAGTTTTGACATCATAACTCAGGTCATTCTCAGTATCTCACTTAGGAGACTACTGGTGGCCAATAACAGTCTCCACTGACTGGCCCAATTCCCACAGCCTAAGCAGAAGTTCTCTCTGTTCTTTTGGGGGATTAAGTATAACATTTCACCACAGCACTAGCATGTAGTATTATAAACTGGTAACTTCTAATCAGTAACCTCTTGGTTTTGTGCAGGCCAGCAGTAATAATAGAGAGTGGGAATCCCCTGACAGTGAAAGGAAAGATTCCTCCTTCCTCTGTCTCAACTTATACATAGGCGTGGATGCAAAAAGGTCCATCTCAAGAGGCAATTCTGGTCACATGCCTAAGTGTCTCATGCTATGGCCTACAAAATACAGCATATAAGCTAATTGCTGTACTTTCCAGGTCTCTAGAGAGGTCAATACAGGTCCTCTCAGTGTAAAACTACATACATATTAAGGCCTTTGCAAGCTGAACTCTTGCAATCCAAGGATAGCTGGATATGCAGAAACATCAATATGTTTTAAGACCAATACAGGCCTTGTCTGCTGCAAGGTCTTGGAACCAAGCTGTAGCAACAGGGGAGCTTTGTGCTTTCCATCATCCACGCTTGACAGTGCCCTCAACCACTGCCACAGAGCACATGGTATTTGCGCATGAGCCTTACTGTGCTCAGAGCAGTAATGATGTCCTGTAGAACAATAATAAATTTCCATTAGGCTATATATTGGCATGACCTAGAGGCAAAGCTGTTACCTGGCTTTCATACTGCTTTTTCCTGTTCATTTCTATTTCAGCAACTTCTTCATCCGGATCCTGCAAGAACTGTAGAAAGACATAGATAACTTTGGGTCTGGGGTATGGATGATGGGTAGAGGCCACCCATGACAGTCCCGCGCTGGCCACCCGAGCTGCCGCATGGCCCCGGGCGCCCCACAAAGGCGGCGAGGCCGGGCCGGGCCCAGGCAGGGCGGCCGCACTCACCGTGGCCACATCGGCTTTCCTCTTGCGGGCGCGCATGGCTCCGCCGCCCTCGGCGCGGGCGGGCGCCGGCTCCTCAGGCTGGTCGCTGTCGAGAGAGAGGAGATGGAGGCGGCGGCCGGGCGCGGTGCCCGAGGGTGCCCGGCCGGGCCTAGGCGGCGGCGGCAGCGCTCCCGCCGCCGCACTCACCTCTCGCGGCGCATGGTGCCGCCGGGCCGGGCCGGGCGGGAGCAGCAAGGCCGCCGCCACAAAGGGCCGCTGCGAGGCCCGGGCACCGCCGCCCCGCTCACTTACCGCCCGCCGCTTAGCCGAGCCCGGCGCCTTCGCGGGGAGCGGAGGCGGCGAGCGCTGCTGCTGCCCGCGGCGGCGCGGGTGCGGGGCAGGGCGGGCTCCAGTGGGCGCCTCCTGCCTCACGGCGCGGCCGCTCCCGTGGCTGCGCACAGCGCAGCCCGCGCCGAGCGGGACATTTAAACGCGCGGCGCGGGGCCGCCTTCCCTCCGCGCCCGCCCGCCCGCCGGCCGCACACGTG
>NW_020455533.1:1629413-1726106 GCF_003342845.1 Nothoprocta perdicaria
TTATCGGAGATTAGAAAAACCTGTGGGAGCCTTTTCAGATGCGCGTCCCGCAACGCCGGGCCGGGCCGCGGTGGCCCCGCAGCTCCCGGGCAGGGRAGCGGAGCGGCGCGGCTGGAGGCGCCGCCGGGCCGGGCCGGGCCTGCAGAGGCCGCGGGCGGGACGCCGAGCGGGGCGGCAGCGTGAGGCGCCCGGGTGTCACGCAGTGAATTCAGGCGGGCTTCCCGCTGCGTGGGCTTCCCGTCAGGGAGCCCCCAAGAGCCCCGTCGACCCTGCACGTTTGAGTTGGAGATGGTTGAACTAACTTCAGGTTAATCGCTGTGTAGCCAGGCACTGTGCAGGCCCCGGTACCGGCCTGAGTGACACTTCGGGATTAGCAGCACTGCCTGGAGCAGTGATGGGGTAAAGGGAGTCCTGGTGCCACGAGGGATTGCAATGGATGCTCCTTACGTCTGAGAGCTTCGTTTTAGGAACTATTGATGAGCAGATACAGCACCTAAGGAGAGGGAGGCCATGGAGCTGCGTTACCATGAGGCACAGCAGCCTCTTGGCAAGGTTACCCATTCCTGCCTGTTCCACCATGCGAGCCCCTGCAGTCGCCTTACCTGAAAACTTGCTCCATGCAGCTCCAGTTTCCCTTGCGCCAGGGTAAGCAGTGTTGTTTTTTCAGGCACACCACGAAGTTCTCTTCCCTTGGCCAAAATCATTGACCAAGCTTGTCAAGAGGCAGAAACGTACAGGGATGCTGGACTTGTAAGTATTGGCCTTCATGCTCCCCTTGGCAGGGTTTGCCTACAGCTGCCTTTGCCTAGCAAGTGACTTTTGAATCCAAGCATACCCAGGATCTACTGAAAGCATCTTAAATAATGAGTTTAGGAAGAAGCTTGAAATCAAAGATGTTACTTCAGTACAGTGAGTAAGGCACGTTAGGTTTTGAAGGCAAAGCCGGATATCACGTCCACGCAGGAGAGTTGAAAAAGCCACACAGTTCAAGTTGCTGAGGGAGCTGAGCACACAGTACGCTGTAGGTTTCTCACACAGTTGTATGTGTGCTGCTTAGGATCTTTCCTGCCTGTTTTAATCCTTTAGTCATAGCTCTCTGTCAGAGAGCTTGCTTATTTGGCATGTCTAGGGAAGACCCAAAAGGCCACTCTCAGCCAGAGGCAAGAAAGGCAGATACTATAGACGGAATTGCCATTGGACCCAAGGTGGTGCAGGAATATTAATAGGTCGGCAATTTTTAGGTAGCGTACATGTCCTTTTGAAAGGTCAGGTGTGTGTTGAACATTTCATTGCACCTTGTCTCCATGCATCGGTGTGCTTTTTACTTGAACTGCCTGCAGTATTACACAAGTTTGCTGACATGGTAATGTGGTGTCCTAATATCCAAGATTTAAAATAGCTTAAATGGATAAGCAGTCAGTGCTCAGAGCTACTGTTTTCTGCAAAGTTTTAAAAAGAAACACTCATCTGAAATATTTTTTTTAATATAATTTAACTTCGCAGTTAGAACAAGCTTGAATCTAAACTTAATTTACAGAAGGCTAAAGCCAAAATTCTTGACAGCAAGTCAAAGTAGGTTATGAACAAAGCAAGGCTTAATTAGGAAAGAGTCATGAGAAGTGAATTGTTGAAAGGATAAACAGTGTGGAAGATTGATGTTTACATAGACAGGTTGAAGTGCCCAGGAGCCATTGGCCGTGTGGAAGATGTCTACCTATTGAAAATGGTCTGTAAATGTGAGATCCTATACAATAAGTCTTCCTTTTCAGACTTTCTGAAAGAAAATTATGTTAAGTTGCTCTGCATTCTGTACCGTGACTTTGTCTTTTCTGTACAATTATAGAAAAGATGTGAGATATAGTGTGATTTGATCCATATCAGAAGAGTGGCAAGTACTAGTTAATGGCAAGTAATAGCTAGTCTGTCTTCCCATGGAGTGGTTACACAAGTAATCTATAATTCTCTTAAAGCCATTGTCACACATTGTCACACACAAGTTTAGGGAACCTAGAAATGCAGCTACTTTCATTGCCAAATTGTAAAAAGCCAAATCAAGTTTTAGAGAAATGTTAAAATCACTATTGGCACAGAAATTTTGTTTCTATTTTATACCTCATTGTCTTTTCAACAGTTGTAATGAGGCTTGCTGATCTTCAGGGCTATCTGGTCTATTGCTTCTCCTACTGTTTTGTGGTGACTGAATAGATCTTAATACTGGCTCCTGGGTGCACAGGTGCCAGACAAAAACAGTAATTTCTGTACAGATTTGGAGAAATTCCAGACTTGGTACCTTTAGGAATCCTTTAGCATTCTTAGGATTCTTAAATCCATAGTAGTCATTCTGAAGTTAAGTATCTGAAATCATAGGTCCCATACACAAACATCCCCCCTGTGGATGTGTTCACTGATCGTAGTTCCAAATGCTGCTTATGTTGTCTTTGAGACTTGTAACCATCTTGTTACCACCAGGAGATGTTGGTATATTGTCTCAAGTTGTTTTAATTGGTGTTAACATTCAAAAGTGAAATATGTGGTCTCACTCACCATATATTGCACTTGGCAATAAATTTTTGTTCAAAAAAAGGTGACTTGTCCAACACATCAGCAGTTTAACATAATAAATATGAGAGCTGTGATATTGGAGCACAATAATGAAAACAAGTGTGTGTTCTGATAGGAAGCCATCTGTGCTCAAGACATACCAGCTTTGTACTTGTATGCTGAACAATGAAATTCCCTAGACAAGATTTTATAAGCAGGAAATTATGAGACATTATGATTCTTCCCATTTGTATCTGCTTTTATTTAAAAAGAGTGGTGCAAAAATACTGTGGAAGTTACTTAATTTTTATTCACTCAGTGCAGCCTGGGATTCATTCAATGAAATTTGCTTTGTAGCAAAAAAAAGAAAAAAAAAAAAAACCCAAAGAGTTCCACTTAATTTCACTGACATAACTTCGAAATTTCACTAGTTACCATTACTACCTGGTTGCAGCTACTTGAAAAGCTAACATTAAAGACTGTTAAAGATACTCATTTTCCAGAATTTTTGGAATTTTTGGGCTTTTAAAATGCTATTGAATTTCCAGTATTATTATGCCTCCCACCAAGCAAGATTTCGAAGTTTGTTTCTTTTGCCAGTACCGTCTCTAGAGATGCCTTTGTTGCTCTTCTGATCAGCTTGATCCTTGTTTTATCTCTGTACTTGAAAAGATGGTTGCCAGTGTGTATCCTGCAATAAGGTTTTCAAAAAAAAATGTGGTAAGCCTATGATTTTTCTTAACTTCCATGGTAATTAGTGTTAAGAAAGTTAAGATTTAGTAACAGTTGAGATAGAGTAAGCTAACATTTCCGTTATAGACACAAGTAGATAGCTATCATCTGAGTTAATAGTGGTTTAACTTTTCAAGACTTAGCTATGAGCAGATTTAAAATAATAACAGTAAAAAAAGATATTTTTATGTCTGCTTATCTAAGTTAAGATAGAAACTTTTGCTTAGGTGGAGTTTTTGAAGGACTTTGGAAACACAGGAAAATACGAATGTGTCTGATTTTTATAGAGGTGTATACCTGTGGTGCTGGAGGGCAGTTGTCACCATCTCAGCATTCACCTGCACTTGTATAATGACTGATAGGAAACAAACAAAACCCTCTCTTCCTGTAAGAAACAGCAGCTGCTTTAAGCTTACATAGGTTTTTTTAATCAGTACGTGTGTACTTGGAGATGGGATCTTCCTGTTAGGGGAAACACTGAGGTTATAATTATGAATGTAAGTTATGTTAGATAAGGAACTGACACTTGTATGTCTGTTACACGTGTTGCGCTTTATAGACTTTTAACTATATTTTTCTCGAGGCTTTTCTGAGGAGATATATGTGTATGGCTGAAGTGTTTTAAGAAGTTATTTCTATAAGTAAAATAAAGCTAAGGAAATTGTTTTTATGTATAATGAGAGCTATTTAAATGACCTACTATCCACTAGCAAACTGTGATACAACAGGCAGTTCATACATATATAATACTTTAAATGTCATTCAAAGTATAAAAGAAGTATGTGGTTTGAGAATTATTGAAAATAAGGTTGTTCTGTTTGCAAAACAACACACAAATCATCTTAATATTCAATGGAAAAGAAACACAAGAGGTATTTACTAGAATTTTATCTCTTACTATCCAAATAAATTCTGTTTTGGAGTGTAATACAGTAACTGTTCCCATAGACTTCTGCACTATAAGCTCAAGATCCAAGAACTTTAATTCAGCATAACTGTTTACTTTCCACCATTTTAATTAGCTGTCTGATGGTATTGAAATCTGTTTTATATACATATAAATTCAATAAATACAGAAATCTGTGGTGTTATATTTTTATACAAAAATATGAAAGAAAGCTTTGAGTTAATGCATCTGTAATTCAGCTCTCTATTGCAGAACATATGTTGTTCTTTTTTAATTAAACAAAACATAAAATGCAAAAGAACATAGTCTATCTGATGGTACCAGAAGAGTAACACATTATTGAAGTAAGACCAAGATTATTCACAGTAATCCTGGACTCTGGGTACATAGAAACAGATGAAGTTGAAAAGTTTAAGGGAAGTATAAGAAATCCCAGAATCCCCCCATCTGTCTGACTTAATCGTGCATTTTGGACTGATGTTCAGTAAGGTGTTTGTTTTATGCATAATAAAATTTAATAACAAATCTAATGGAATAATTTGCTTTGTGTAAACCCTGACCTGTCAAAATAGCAACATTTTGTGGAAAGCTCAGTTTTACTGGAGTGCTCCAATGAGATTCTGCCAGCTGGTTCTCCTGTTTTTTGGGCCCCTCATCTAGTTCTCTGGAAGTTTGCAGTCCTGCTCTCTGGTGCCTTGCGTCCTGCTGAGGATGACTCTTAGCTACCTTGGCAGTCTGGGACATCTAGATTGTAGGTCCTAGCTCTTTGCCCACACAGTCCTTTGGATGTACAGGTTTTGGTGAAGTCTGCCAAGATGTGTGTTCTTGAGCCAAGGACTGAGTTCCCACAATTTGTGGCCTGAAGGAGTCCCCTGGCTTTGAGGGTTTGCTGCGTTCTTTTTGTTCTGTTCAGTTTCAAATCAGAATAATATTAATACTTTTGGCATATATCGCTACTGACCCACTTCACTTTCTTAGATAAACTGACCTTATATATGTGTGCATACAGACAGCAGGCAGCTAAAGGATTTCTTTTTCTGCTGGTACCTTGAAGAATTCACTGGTTGTCACGGAGGTACAAGAGGATCCTTTGATCAGTTCTGGTTTGCTGGACCACTGTGGACTGCACTTCATGCACACTTACTAAAAGTTAGTTGCTTAATTCTGGAAGCCCTGTGGTTTTGTTGAGGGCAGAATGTCATCTTAAATTGTACAGTTCAATTGAATGTGGAAACATAAAATAAAGTGCGAATGCTTTGGCCAGTTGTCATACCTGGTTTTCCTTTGGTTAATTGAGGTTTCTCGAGAGGCAACAAGTGGTACTTAGGCCGGATGCTGGGTGCTTGTAGAATTCAAGTGCTTACTCCGTTATTAACAGGTGTCACCTTGTATTTAAGGAGCATGTGTTTTGTGTATAACATAAATATTCAGGTACAAGTTGCTTGGCAAAAACAGCTGTACTCTGGTGCCTTGTCTTTGAATGTTTGCGTGTCTTGAACTTAGTCGTAATGTGTTACTTCGAGGGGTATTTCCATTCTCAGTTTTCTTTCCCCGTTATCCATGATAGGTCTTTAGTTAGGATATCTGGTTTAGCTTGTGATTCAGTCACTAAATGCTGACTGCATTTTATATACTGACTTGTCTTTTGCTGTCAAAGAACTTCTACAGCGCCATATAGATTAATGAAGAGGTATTTATGTAATTTTTAAATATAAATGTGAGAAGTAATTTTTTTTCCTTCTTTGTTCTTTCTGTATTAACCCTACTTATTTAATCTCTGTTGGTATTTAATATATATATAGTATATATTTCATTTAATTTTTTTATCTATTCTGATTCAGTTAGAATGTCTTAGATGTAGGAACTCCTAAATTTAATGATAAAATTCCAGAGAAATAGATTTTATTTTCTATATAAACAATGAATTTGTTTACTAACCTTTTTGTATTTTTTGACTGAAGCAGGTGAGAAATTTCTGTCTTAATATTATGCAAAACATGAAACCTTAAATATGTTCCAAGAGTATGTTTTCACTCATACTATTAGTTCTTGACATAATTATATATGTTTTGTAGCTGTTGAGCATTTTCTACTGTATACTGTACAAATGATTAAAAGAGTACAAGGTACCAGATAATGTGCAAAGATTTTCAATATATCACATAAATTATATTGGCATTGGAATATTACATATTGGAGTATTTTATAGTCAATTCACTGTTTGCTACATATATGCCCAGATGGAGTAAGAGGTATAGTAGATTATAAATGGCAGTATCTTCCTTTAAGTAATTTTGAATCCAGAGTGGGAGAAATACGAATTGTTAATGCAGTGGTAATACATACTTTGGAAATAATAGTTAAACAAGAAAATCCTTTATTTATCCAAAATAACATTTATCTTTTGACATTAATTGAATTGAATATTGCCTTGATTATCTAAAACCTCTGTTGTCCAAATACAATCAATACCCTGTATTCCATTTGGATAATTGAAGTTTGACTCCACATTATTTTTAATGAGGTATATGATTTAACTCTTTCGCCTTTAGTTCACATTTTAGGACAGATAAAAGGAAACCTAATTGATAAATGTATCGTTGAAATCACATATATTCCTCTTCGTGATTTCTTTCCAAATACTGTGCTGTTAATGAAAGCACTTTTGCAGTGGTTGTATGCATCGACGCATTTTACTGTAGATAATTCTTCCTTTGAAGGAAAATCTTTAAACTTAGTGTGTTCTTTAATACAAATGTCAGCATACTAGTAAACTGGCTGTGTTTTTAAAATTCTTTTTTTTTTCTTCCTCCAGCGTGACCATATTTCTTTATAATAATCTCCACAGGATGGCTTGATAATAGAGAACATGCATGATCTTCCCTACACAGTTTGTCCTGGGCCTGAAATAACGGCAGCAATGACAGTGGTTAGTGCTGCAGTGAGACGAACCTGCCCCCGTCTCCCGCTGGGTGTCCAGATTCTGTGCGCTGCAAATCAACAGGCTACAGCAGTGGCTCTTGCAGCAGGTAATGGAAATGACTCATCGCTTCCTGCTGATGTTTGCTGTGGCATTTACTCTGTGCAAATTGTGCATTGTACTAACATAGAAGCCATGAAAAATGAGACATGAAAAGCTCACTGTACCCTGAAAAAGCAGAAATTAGATTTTGAGAAAGATGCCTCCTTGATTGTAATAGATGATACTTGTGCACTGCTTCAGTAGCAGGCAGCTAAAAATCCCAAGGCCACTGCCACTGCTTTCTAGGTGAAACCTGTCTAAATGTAATGATTAGTTTAAACCTACTCATGTTTAAAAGCCATCTTTGATGTAACTCTATTTACTGCAGTTAAATTATATTTGGGGATTAGTTTAACCCACTGTGGTGAAGCATCCTCTTTCAGTATCTATATCTAACTATACAATGTTGCTACTACTGTTATCTGTTTTTTCTTTCTTTCTTTTTTTTTTTTTTTACTTTTTATGAATAAGTAGAAAAAAGCCTCCTGGTATGATGACCAAAAAATGAATATGCTGTTAGTCAAACTACTTAAAATCAAAATGCATTTAGGGAAATTAAGTATTGATTGATCTGTCTGTATTGCTTGAGTCCTAGACTTGATACCCTTTCTTTTCCTACTCCTTCTGAAGCAGTTTTATTTTTTCATCTATAACATTTCCTGATATAAAGATGGAGGCTGGTGTAATTTGGAAGTCTACAACTGCTTGTACACTTCATAAATTGAGGAGGAATATACGGGGTATGTAGTGAGAGTGAAGTTCCACGCTTTTCTTGAATGTACAATTTTTTTTAAACACAGAATTCTGTAGGAAAGCAAAACTGAAGGATATTTATACTAACTTAGAAACCTACTTTGACTAAGATAGTATGGACAAACTTACCTGCAGTGGCAGTTTTAATCAGGTTGAATATGTTCTAAAAATATTGAGTTCCTTTTTAGTGGGTATTCTTGGTAGTAGGTGTGTTTTGAACTCAATCTATTTTGAGTGTTTTTAGATTGTGAAGATGACATGCTAAGGTATCAAGCTACTTGACAAACTGTCAGAAACAATTTTATTTTTGCAGCAAAACCTTTCTGAAAAATAAACTAGAAAAGATAGCAAAATCCTTTTGTATTTGCATTGTAAGGATTGTATGCATGCTAGGATACTCAAAATGCTTGAGCATTTGCAAATGTATTTATACAGCTTATATTTTTTTAAACAAAAATGGTCAGATTATGCATCCCTTTTGGAAGAAAAATTGATCACTAAATGGAAGTGTAATGTGGGGATTATATATTTCTCTTATTTCCAAGCAATTATTGATGAGGGAGAGAATTCCTGGAGGGCTTGATATTTGCTTAGTGCTCAGCTCTGTTACTGTTCTACACTGTAACTGGAGAACAGCAGCTAGGAAAGACCAGTGATTACTGCGTTTCATTGTACTTCCCTAAGAAAAAAAAAATTTAAGCAAACACATTCTAAAGTGGCAGCTGTTTTGGAGGTAACGAACTGCATCTGCTTGAGGTTGAAACTGAATGATGCATATGAGTAGAGGCCGATGAGCATTTGTAGAAGAGATAAAAATATAAATTCTGCCTTTTTTTTTTTTTTTTTTTTTTTTTTTTTTTTTTTTTTTTTTTTTTTTTTTTTTTTTTTTTTTTTTTTTTTTTTGCTTAGCAGGTATTGAAGTATTGCTGGTCATCATTTTTCAATGCTCAGGATTGTCGAATGAGTCTGGATCGGGTTTTTAGTTTAGTGTTAGCTTTAACTGACTTATTTATCAGACTGTCTTGTTTCCTGAAGTTAACTATTTTGTATGCTTGAACTGACTGCTATGTACCAAAGCTGTTTGTTGTTGACCTACTTTTAAATTACATGGCTTTTGTTTTTTTGAAAGTTTGCTAATTATGAAACACTTTATGTTAGAGAGGAAGGCCTGTTTCTAAAGGAATCATCCAACAGCTTTCACGTGCTATATATATTTTTCCTTACACTAATGAGATGTTCAACTTGACTCTCATCTATCAGAGTAGGTCTTTGCAGAGCAAATGCAGAGCCTTTGTAGTACAGGAAAAATATGCCGATGAAATACTCTGCATCTTTTTGCACATATTCTGTATTCCTCATTACCAAAACATGGCAGCATTTGGAAGAGCTAAACAACTGACCCATCATTAATCTGAGGGGGGCAAAGTTAATGGTGAGAAGAACTTCCCAAAACCTTGATGTTTTGGAACACATTGCCCTAGCTCTCTGTTGATCTTTTAGGCATAAATAGGTCCCTACAGCTGTATCTAATGATACAGGGGAGCACTTCCCATATTTCAGGTTCACGTCCTTGTTGTATTTTGATTCTGTGGGGTGGAAAATCCAAGCACAAGGCACAGGGGTGAGTTATTGTCTCCTTTTCTGCTCAGTTCTTCAGTCTGTGTGATTGGGAGCGAGGATAGTAGCTCCCAGAACAAAATGCAGTTTCTTTACTCCTGGATGAGCCTGTGTTACATTCTCCATGAATCAGGGCTCAGTCTCTGGAAGTTGAGCTTCAGCCACCTCCAACTAACTGTACGAGTTCCCTTGTTCTTTGGGGAGCAGGTTGCTGAAATCCCACGTAGAGGACTCGACTGGGGATGCTGCTGTTCCCTGGCCTGGAGTTCCATCTGAGTGGGGAAGCTGTTGCAAATTGATGCCCTTGGTAGCAAGGGGTCTTCCATAGCTTTCAGCATCAGCAGGCAGTCAGTATTCCTCAAAGTTTCTATTTGTAGCACAAAATCAGTGTTTTTCACACTTCTTTTGAATTAGGAAGTCAAGGGGAGTTGGGAGCCAGGAAATGCTCGTAGGAAATAAGATGCCACCAGTAAATTTACCCTACAACATCTTGCCTTTGTATAAAGCAGTTCAAAATTCAGCAGCAACCAGGAGTTGCTACCTTGTAGAGGCCAGATCCCATTTCTCTGAGGCAGGAAATTCTGGCTTTCATTTCCTCTCAAACTGAAGGAAGCAACGTACTCTAGAAAGGGCTTCATCATGATCATATCCAGTTTACAATTTAATATTGTTAAAATGCAGTGATATGCACATTTGCAGTATCTAACATTTAAAGTAAAAGTAATATTTCCTCCACTAAATCAGTCTTGCATTATTTTCTGACAGAGCAAAATTGTTTCAAACTCTGACATATCTTTCTTTTAATCATCAACTGTCATGGAAAGAAGAAAAGAAAGTCAGTTTCATACAGTTGATAGACCTTCACAGCTGCTTAGGCAGAGCTGTGTTGGTTCAAGTGACTGTGAAAACCATTCCTAGGCTTGGAAAAAGAGATAAACTCTATTTCCTTAAACAAGCCCTGGATCTGCTAGATACATGATTCCATGTTCCTAATAAAGTTTTGAAGTTTTGTGTACTATAGTTCATTGGAAGTTTCCTGTTCTTGTTTTCCAGTGAGATTACGAGGGTTTTTTTGCTCCCATATAAGTCAGAAATGGAAGTGCCTATTAACTATTTAACGGCTATTACTTTTCAACTTGCCAAATGTGAAAATAAGCAATGGTATCATTCTCACAGTTTTATGAGCCTAAAAATGAATTCATTAGTGGAATCTGATTATGGCTTCATAAAACAGAAAGGTAATGATTTGGTGCCTGCACCGTATTACTATTGGTTAAAATTTGTGTCTCAAAAGCTCCTAAAGATCCAGATACAGAGCACAGCTCTGTTAAACAAAGTACTCTCCTCATGTTTAGGAAAGTCTTGAATTCCTTAAGCTAAGGAAACACATACCACGTATCCTCAAACAACATGCAAGGAGTGATTTCAGTGAGTGGTCTTGCTGAATGGGTAGTCCTTGCCTTATGGTAGAGATTATGATTGCTGAGAATTGAGCAGATTTCTCAACTTTACAGTCTAGAAATCCTAGCAGAACAACTCACATTTGATCTGGCCTCCATCTGTGATGCATCGTGTGAGTTGGAATCCGGGTTGCTAAGCAATACAGACTCTCCTCTCTTGTACATAAGCTTCAGTCTCTGCAACTTCAAGATTTTTGGAAGGAAACTGAAATTTAGCTTTTAAAATAAACAGACACCTTGTCATTTGGTAAATATATTGTAAAGATCTCATATCTATTTATGTTGGAAGTATGTTAAGATGAGGCCTCTGTTGCCTAAGCAGTTGTCTGGGAGGTGGAATTGCAGCCCCAGTGGCTGCCTTCCCATGAGGCTGTTTCTTTGGTATGATGTTGGCTCCAGTGAATTGTGCTGCTCACTCCAAAACTGGAGAAGCAGCAGAACTTCAGAAGAGCCTGGGTAAAAGCTCTATAGCAAACTGCAAGAACAGCACAGTCTGCAGAAGAGTAGTGCAGAGTCTACACATATGTTAAGTGACAGGTGAAATAAACTTCAGGGCTATGGAAAAAGTGGAAAGGAGTGTAGTGTACTACAAAGGAATAGTAGTCCGTTTTCTTATGCCTAACTGCTGTTCATTACACTGTAGCCCAAGCCGTTGGTATTTTCAATACAAAAGTATTTCAAGGGTATGTTGCACTACCTGATAGGAGGAGAATGGCCTCTTCAAGGTCATTTGCTGTCCTCAGCCTTCCTCTCAAGCATCCCTCTCACAAAAGCATCTTAATTGAAAGAATAAATGAACATACTTGAAATTGTGTTGCTAAATTGTGGTAGGGTTGATGCTGACAGTAAGTTTGGAGAAGAGTGGAAAATCTTCCTTACTTCCCTGATGTGGTCTTCCTGTACCTTTCTCACAGCTCAAGAGGTGATTTGTTAATGTCGTGCTGTATAGAGAACAAAACCTACATTCAGATAAAGAGTCAAATAAATTATGTATAATGGCCCACAGGTTTTGTTTTCTTACCTAACTTCCAAAAGAAAGAAGATTATGCTCTTCCTTGCTGCATTAATGTCTCTAATGCTTTTTAAGCTGGTGGCCAATTTTAGTCAAATTTAACAAAGGAGAACAACTTGGGAAGGAGGAAGTAATATTCCTTTTTTTTTTTTTTTTTTCTCCAGGTCTTGATTTCATCCGAGCTGAAGGGTTTGTGTTTTCTCATGTTGCTGATGAAGGGATTATAAATGCCTGTGCAGGCGACCTGCTACGATACAGAAAACAAATTGGAGCAGAGAACATTCAGATTTTTGCAGATATTAAAAAGAAACATAGGTAAATAGAGCAGTATTTTATATAAATGTTAATGCAAGAGTGATGAGATGTTTTTCTCTATTTTCTGGGTTTTTTTACATCTAATTAGTTTCAGAAGAGTTAATAATATAGGGAGAACTTTATTGCTGAAACATGGACTTGCGGTGCTATTAGGGGAAGTATTTACAGATAAATTTGCACCCTATAAACTGTAGGTTGCTCCAGCTATGAGGTTTGCAGTTGCTTAACCTTTAAGATTTGTAGTTGCAGACTGGAAATGTCTTCCATTTGGTATCAAGTGAGATGTTACATCATCAAATATATGTCTGTTATGTTTAAAGAAATTTTATTTCAGAAGACTGAGCATCCAAGGTAATTATTAGTTGTGCAAGCAAGTTGCCACATACAAAACATCTAAATCATAAGATTTTGGCACTTAAGAAAGCAATTCTTTTTTTTTTTTTCCTTCATACTAACAATGCTGGTTCTTCTACTTAAATCAGTGCTGTCTGCATGCAGATCATGTTCTGTGATTATCAAACAGAAGGAACTTATGACAGATAAATCTAACTTCTCCTCTGCTCATATTTTATCATAATAGTCACATGATCCTTTTAGCTATTTATATGTCACTCTTTTTTTTTTTTCCAGAAGCACTGTTCAAATGTTATATATTATACATGTTAAATAACCTAATTAAAATGTTTGTGTGTAGTGTATGGGTAATAGTGGGGAGAAGTTGAAGATCTTAAACAACTGATTTTCTTCTATGAGCTGTTTCAAAATATAAAGATTCCATGCAACATGGTCAAATTAAGCTTTAAGATTCTTCAGGGTGGTTTCTTTCTAATGCTTTTTTATAGTCTAACTACTTGATAATCTACTTACTCCTTTTTACCTACCCTCCACATGCTAGTCTCATGTACACCTCATTATCTGTATTATAAGATAATCTGAGACCTCCTTTATGCAACTGCAGAAGAGGAATTAGTATCCTTGCTTTTGCACCTAGCACTGGGAGTGCAAACCCTGCAGAATGAGCTTGTGCTTCTTCATACAGGGCAAAGCACAGGCTGCCCAGGGCTGTCTCCATCCTGGCTCTGTCACTGCTTATCAGTGTGACAGATTGGCTATAGCCATTGGTGCTTCTGTATTTCTATTCTAAGTAGACAAGAGAAGATGAGATGTTTAACCTTCGATGGCTGAAATTGTTTCAAAGTTTAGAACTGTTTACATCAAGATTTGCTGTTGCTGTAGATTTTATGCAAAATGCTTCCACCTTCAAGGACTGCTCTTTCAAAGATAAGAGGCAAGTAATTGATGTTTGCAGGAGCTGCTACAGGAAGATGATTCCTGTGACCATTACAGGTAGCGAGTTTACTTCGTGTTAGTTGAACTTCATGAAATGAAGTCTGGGTTATTAATTCAGCTCTAGGTAGCGGGTTTTGATTCGTGAATGGCCGAACATCCCTGACTCCTGCTTGGAGTCAGAGAAGCTGTGTGCTTTGCAGCCAACACTGCTGAAATGCAGGGGTGCCTGGTAGGTCGCTCTTAGCAATTGCTGTTCAGAGACAGAGCAAAGAACCAGAGCAATAGGTCCGTCAGTTATGACACTGAGGGAAAAGCTTTTCTTTTCCTTTCCCCTCTCTCTCTTGTTCATATTGCAATCTCACTTCCTATTTTAAAATAGAGTGCTTACCCTCTCTTAAAAGCCTCGCTTGAGTTGTTCTGGCAGCAGGGAAGAAAAGCAGTCTAAACATCAAACAAGATGGATAACAAATGTGTGTACTGAGAGTAACCAGAGGGTACGTTCCCGCTGTTTCCAGTGCTCACGCTCTGACGGCAGATGTCAGTGTAGCCGAGACTGCGAGGGCGGCCGAGCTCTTCCTGGCTGATGGGGTCGTATTGACTGGAACAGCTACGGCAGTGCCCGCCGATCCGCGGGAGCTGAAAGGTGAGAGCTGTCATACGAAGGTCGGACGACCGGCGTCTCGATGCTGATCTGCATCAGCTTCTGGATTAATGTAGTGAGAAATCTATATATCCACTGTTCCTGAGGAAAGCGGGGAAGAAAAGAAACTCACTTTTGGTTTTGGTTTGATTTGGTACAGCAAAGCTAATGTTACTGAGGTGCTATTTAGTTTGTCAGTGATATGTATCTAAACAACAATTGGTGGGATAAAAATGACAATTATTTCAACACTTTTAAAAATGGAATGATACTAAAGTTGACATTATTATACAATCAGGTCCAATTTTGGAAAAGTTTTAGTATACTAAAATGATGTCATGTCCATAAAAAAAGTTAATTTACAGTGAAAAAAAATCTTTTCAGCGGAAAGATTGAAATCTTCTGAAATGGAGATGCACATCTTGCAGAAAGGGGGTATTTGAATTTGGTAACATTCTGGACTGATAAGGATATTTTCAGAAAGAATACTACTTCACTGCTAGAAAGTTATATGGTATTTACATTATTTTGTATGTTGTGAACTTCTTATGAAGGGAGACTTGTGAATTCTGACCTTTGCAGAAATGCTCACATGATTCTTCATGTTTTTCTGTTGGCATAGATTTGGATTGCCTTCATGAGACTGATTGCTCCCATCTGAAATTTTCATTCTGTATTAATGACTAATTTTAAATTAGATTAATAGTTTGAATTTGAGAGTTTATCTGCATAAAGAAGTAAATTAAGTACATATTAGTATGCATTAAAGTATATTCACCTGTCTACTCCATAGATTTAAAACATGCTAACTATAATGTTAGCTAAAACAAGTTCAAAAAATACCACTTTCATTCAAGTGTGGCCAAGTTACAAGAACACATTGGACTTCCACAGCTACCTTTGAAGCAATTTCTGCTCCAGGTTGCAGTGATCACTAGTGAGGATCAATCTGCAGAATTAATTAGTGCATGCTTGGTCAAACTTAAAAGAAAACAGTAGTACCTTTGGCAAAAATAGTTTTTGAAGGAAAAAAAGATGTTAATATGGACTCCGTTTCTTTAATATATTCTGGTCTAAACCTCTCAGTTGCTATTCTTTATTAGTATGTAAAAGAAGAAAAAGCAGGTGAAAAGCATACTTTCTTACTGTGGAGACCTAGGCCTCATACACCTGCAATCATTTGAAATCATTCAGCTTTTTTGGTATTTTCCTGTATCATACATGTTTATCAGCTTTTAGAAAACATATTGAACTGGTTAATATAGATTTTCATTTTATATACATTAAACAAACTGTTGGCCATAGAAAAGATGATAAATGAATATACTTCAGTTCACCAGCGTTAAAAATAGAATGATGGTTTGGTGTAAGTACTGAGCTCATGAATTAGTTGGGATTTTTTCATATCCTAATCTAAAAATGATACATAGAACAAATCATGCTTAAAGCTAGGTATATTTTAGAAGCTGCAAAATGTCATTGATCTAATGTTCTGTCACTGCCTTCAATTAATGCTACATCACTTTTAATTCAGATTACATTAAAAATTTAAAAAAGGATATAATAAGTCTTTGGGCAATTCTATGGTAAATTCTTTTTTCCAGTGTGTACATGCAATCTCCATTGATTTCATGCATCAGAGAGCAAAACCTGTCCTGTAAGCCCATAGGTTTTTCTATGACATGACCCCAAGTAGACAACAACATGAATTCTTCTTTTCTTTCCTGTTGAAAAAATATCATCCTCAGTCCTGTTCTCTTTTGGGATCCAGAGAACAAAATGAATTGGAGCTGGCAATTGTGAAGAAGTACACACATAAATTTTATATTTGAATTTGTTCTTCCAAGCAAGAATCTGAGGCTCATGGATTTACGTTACTCAGGTCACAGGATTTTGAGACATTAACAGGTCATCTCGTAAGAAGTCTGTGGGCTTAACACAGTTAAGAGAAGAATTGAAAATCAATATTCCAGAGTATGAGGAAATGACAAATCAGGCACATCTATGTCTCCAGATTCTTAAAAGGAATCTGATCTACAGTACACAAAAGTTGGTGTTGACATGAGTGAAATTTTGCCTTTCACGAATTTATGCAGTACTGGAAGTGCTGCATTACGATGCTACACACAATTGGGCACCTTTCATCACACTGCAAAGCATCTCTTGAAAGCAGAACCAGAAAGACAGATGAGATTTTGTCACGTCTTTTTTTCCAGCTTTGTTGTGCAGTAATGCAGAAGTCTCTTTGCCTTTGTGTCACTGTGTTAAATTGACTGATTTGCGATGGGGTATGGGAAATGAGTGCTTCCCTGTCAAGCCAGAGGACTGTGTTCAGTAGGGTTTTGTTTGTAGTTGTTTTGCTACCTTCTCGTAGGCAACTATCAGTGTTACTCTTTATGGCAACTGGCAGGCTTTGCTCCTACAGTGAATACCGACCTTCCTATAGGAAAGCTTTGCTTTCGGTGTGGGTGCCAAGGCACCGCTGTTGCTCACAGGAACAGGAGATCTAAAAATCTTAATGTTGCCTTCAGGTCATTAAGGAGCAGGAATTATAGCTGAGCTTTTTGAATTACAATTAATTTATTTAACAGACCGTATTTCCATTTAAGAGGTTATATGACTTTGTTCCAGTTTGTTACGCTGTAAAAAGGTTCTTTGATTGGGGAGAGTGAATATATCAGGTTTGCTGTTTGAGTATATATGCTTTCAGCTTGAATTGCTGATTCAAATATAGTCCATATTTAAGTGACCAAAGCCTTTGAATAATGACTGCCTAGTTACAGGGATGAACAAAGTGGATGGTCTTGGCTGAGTAACCAGGGGACATTACAAAAACCAACAGCTGGCTCTGACTGTCACCTCATTTGTAACCATTCATACAGGGCATCAAGGCTAATTTGCCCTCCCACATTTTGATGGTCTGTTTAAGTCAAAATAGAGGCTGCTGCCTTTGCAGTTCCCTCCTATAGATAAACAGGAGTTCTAAGTCTCTGATCTGTACTTTTTGTAAGCCCAAGATTTAATGACAAGAAGAAAGTCCTTTGAATATAAAAGCTAAAATGTGCTACATTGGAGCATTACCATAAACAGTGCTGTGTACGGTACAGTGATTACTGCATATGAAAAAGCTGTTAAAGAAGAGTAGTCGAGCAAGTTATTGGCCCAGTGGTGCTTATTTTTACACTGCTCTTTGCCATTGTTTTCAAGCTAGGAGCATTTGGCCTTTATTTCATGTAACTTGTGCATACCATAGTTCAAATGCTTTCATTGTGCTTTGCAACCAAACACTATTTCATATGATTTTATTAAAGACATGTCTGCAGATGTACTGCCACAAGAAAGAGCACAGTGCCCTCTAGTTACAGTTTATTGAAATAGAGAAATATGCAAGTTCTGTAAATGCTGGGATCTGGTTGTTTTAACATCACAAAATTGTCTCCTTTTCTCTCCGTGTCAGAAAATATTATCAGAGGAAGAAAGCTGAAAAACATTTTCAACAAGGCTGTATGTTTAGAGACATCTAGCAATGACTGAACGTCATTGTGCAGAAGCGTATCTCGCTGCTGTTGCTTTATTTTCTTTTACAAGTTAGAATTTGCATTAACAAAGCCAATAGACAAGTCATTTTACACTAATCAACTTGAGGCCTTGATGTGCTTGGAAATGACTTAAAAGTAATTTCTGCAGCATACTTAATAAGGTAACCTAGGCTTGCTAGAGACGGGGCACTCCTCTTGCCATCCTTCGCATAGCCTGTCTGAGAAGAGGAAGGGCTGCGTGTGGACAGCACATGTCACGTACAGATCACAGCAGGCGCTGGATTTCTTGCTGTGTAGAGTAGCTTGGAGGTTTGGGATAGTTTCTCATCAGTCTCAGGTTGCATTGTTGCATCTTTGCCCAATAGGGCTATGCTGTTGTCTCCCACCCTTGTGATCACACTCTGTTTAATCATTTGGTTCTTCATTTTTCCTGCTGTTAGGAAATAAATATAAAGAAAAGCTACCTGCTACTGTGTCTTACGTATTGTCATTAAAGCAGATTGGCTTTGAGCAAAATTTCTCTGGGAATGCAGTAGAGTTGTGTAAACCCACCTGGATGCCACCCTGTGCCCGGTGCTCTAGTTGTCCCTTCTTGAGCAGGGCGTTGGACTCGATGGTCTCTAGGGGTCCATACCAAGCTCAACCATTCTGGGATTCTGTGAAATCTGTGGTCAGTTGTAACACCTTGCTTATGAATCTATGTAAAGCAGGTTTGAAGGTTTGATATTCCTAAAAGTATGTAAGTGCTATATAAATAAAATTATTTTTTTCTAGAAGGGAACTTCATTAACGGTATTATAAATAACTAAAAATGAATTATTTTGTTGCTGTGAAAAAAAAGACTTATTTTTTATTTTATTTTAACATTCATTAGTTTTATTCTTTTGTCTTTGGATATTTGCTGCAACTGGTTGTTCTTCCTTGATGAAGAAACAGTAAGATGTTAAAGTTTAATCGATGTCCTTTGTTTAGTGAAGTAGGAAGGGGATGAGTAGTTAGTCCTCCTGAAAGCACTGTATTCTTGCTTTCTGGTAAACTAACTGGATTCAGTAAGACCACTGATTGCTTTCCTACTTCCATGTCCCCTGAAATTTATTGTGAAGAGTAGAGAGTGCCATGTTCCTTTTCCTTTTCCTTTTCATGTGAATAAGGCCCATTTTTTACTACTTCACTGGAGATCATCTGCAAGATAACCACACAGCATAAATTCAGCAAAGAGAGCTGGCAGGAATATATACCAGACCAACTACCATTATTGTGATTTAAACTGATGACTGAAGAATTGTAATGATGATAGCCCTACTGGATAGTTCTGCCACTCTAATAATCTCACCACATGCTTGCTAAAAAGAATGTGAGCTGGTACAATAAATGCAGAGAAAGAACAGCATTTTCCTCTTATTTCTGTATTTTGATTCTTCTTGATAGAAAGAATTTCCTTCTTGAGAGAAATCAAGAATAGAATCTTGATAAGAAGATTTTTCAGGGGGTCCAGAATTTAGTTCTTTTAAGGTGAAAGGAAAATGGGGAGCAGCTAAGAATCTGCAGGAGGCAGGGTGACTGTAGCAGGGGGAAATTTTCTATTGAGGCAGCAGATCTCATTTGTCTGGAACCTGTATCGGTTGCTGCTGCAATGCAAACAGCAGCTCCTTTCCATGGCTACGTAGTACCCTAAGTGCAGTGGAGCCTCTGAGTGTGATGGAAGCAGTTGCCTTAAGTGAGAGTCCCGCGTGCAGCAAAAACCATGCTAGTCCTGCTGTGTAAAGGCTTCCTGGATCCAAAGTTCCTTCTCACCAGGAGCGTGGGAGACAAATGAATTTATGCAGGAATGCAGTTGAAGGCAGGAGATGCTGATGTCCTGAGAAGAAAAAGGGATATACCTCTGGGGCTTTTAGACCCATCTTCCTATAGAATTGGAGCTCTCCTGTGAAATGTGGCCAGGAATGCTATTTTGCAGGGCTTCACATAATCACAGAATGCAAAGCAAATTGTATTTTGTTAACAGTTGCTCAAAGCTAAAGATGGTTTCCCTAAAGAAGCTATTTTCTTCTCTAATAAAAGTAATAAAACCATGATCTGAGTTTCTTGACCTTGTGGGAATTTTAAAGACTGGACAGAGGTGATCAGAGGACATAATTCTAATACTGCTTTTCTTCACTTCAGAGGTAAAAGATGCCGTGAAGATTCCTGTGCTGATTGGGTCTGGAGTGACTCTGGAGAATGTGAGGAATTACTTGGATGCAAATGCCTTAATAATTGGTTCGTATTTCAAGAAAGAAGGATACTGGGCAAATGGTGTTGATCCTGACCGAGTGAATAGATTTATGGATCACATAAGAAAACTGAGAGAATGAGTTTGTCAGCAAACAGTGTTTTTGTTTGTATGTATGAAAAATGGAATTTGATACGTTATACAGAATTAAAACACGAATGTGCACTTGAAGGGCTAATAACATTAAATGAAAATGCCTATCATCTCCACACCTAGTTGTGAAACCAAATGACACTTTAAAATTAACTGTAGATGTTAGTTTCTAGGCAGCATATTTCTGAGGTACTCAAATCCACAAAATCAAATACCGTTGGCTTGTGTAATATACCTCTACTATAAGTAAAATGCTTGTGAAGTTTAAGCATTTTTAGTAAATATTCATCATAGGATGAGCTCAGTTTTCTTTCACTTGTGAGTGCAATAGGACACCCTAAGTTTACAGCTAACAGTATTGTAAATTGGACAAGTTAATTAGCCTTTCAGTTTTCCGATCTGTAAAATGATGATAATAGTACCTACATCACAGGGGGGTTGTAAGACATAATAAATGAATGAATGTATGCACTTTCATCTCCTCAAATGAAGGGCTCTATTAAAGTTCAAGATCATTATTTTTTCATTAGAATTGTGCATTTATTAGAAAAAAAAAGTAATAATTGTATGCCATACAAAAATCTGAGATAATTGGGAAATTGATTTACTTATAATACTTATTAGAAAATAAATGTAAATATATAATTACACTTTAAGTAGAGTTGGAATTTATTCAAAATGTTTTCACTTTTTCTTTTTTTTAATAAAGGTTCATTGCTATTTTTCAGCAAGTTCCTACAGCTTTGTACCTCTCCAGACTAGTAGGAATGTTAACAACTGCCAGGTTCCTTCCTATGCACACAGGTGTAATTATGATTGAAGCCTTTCTACCAAAACTGAAAGGTAAATACAGATTTTCATTTTTTTCCTGTAAAATGTGGGGGGAAATATTATGGTCTCAGTGTGTATATTATAGGCAATTGCACTTCAATTTCATCTTTAAGCTCAAAGGAAGTTTAAAAAAATAACAAAGAGGATCTGTTGTGTTGTGGATGTATAAAGTGTGGGCATATATTTCCATTCCTTGGGACTGTGAGGTAAGTCGGTCCTCTGAGACCTCTATCTCCTTCCTTGACAGCTCTGCATCAGGCATCTGCTAATCCTAGTGCAAGTTAAATTGTATATATCAAAGCAAGTATACAAACATTTTTTGTGTGTGTCAGCTAGCAGTTCTTCCCTGAGCAAAACATGCATCCTCCTTACAAAGGCAGAAGTGGAATTTTTAGGAAATTTAGATTTGCTAATATAACAATGATTACAAAACATTGCAGCCTGAGGTGAAGTCTTCTCCTCGGGTGCTCTTTCTGTGGAATAGTCTATCTCCCACCTAGCTCCCCACAGGAGTAGACACATATCTCTGGTGTGCTGGCTTCCTATAAAACACATTTTTACGACCTGAGGACAACCTTGATGTTCTGCTTATCTCCCTTTTCTTCACAAGCAGACTGACAAAATTTCAGTGCACAGAAATCTTTTCAGGTGCCCGTTTGTTGTGTCTGGCACTACTTTTTCTGAGACCGTATTTATACAAGCATTTTACTCTGCTCTGTGTTTGCCTTTCAATCAAAAAACATAATTCCATCCCAGCTACTTGTCCCCATCCTTCCTTTTCTGACTGTGCTAATATTTGTGTTTGCTCATAGTGATCAGGAAACATTGCAGTTGCATCATCCTGTTTTTCATTCCCTTTCCAGCTGTAAGTCAAAACTGCAGGTATAGGTAGTACACAAGTATTTGAGGATCTTGAAGATATTTTCTAAATGTTTTTTCTTTGCATCCATTCACCCTCTGTATATTTTAATGTAACTGTACTCACCAGGTAAAGTGTTGATCTGATTTATTATCTAGGTTCGTAATCTAAATTATGAGTTCCTTGTTACAGCCTCCTTATTGTAGAAAAAAACACCCTATGAAATAAAAAAGAATGAATTCAGATATTAGTAATAGTTGTGTGCTTAAATCAGTATATATTTTTCACTTTTGTGTATTTGGGACTATTTCAAGGCATTTTACAAGTGGCATGTATTTCTGCAGCTGATTGCACAGAAGATTTAAAGATGACTGTACCATGACATGCTATCTAAGAGAACTGTCACGAAGTTTACAGTTTTTTTCAGTAAACATACAAGCTAAAAGGCTGCCATGTAAGCGGTGAGCACTAGTCAGTGCTAATCCCATGAGCAGAGTTAACAATTTAAAGTAGTTAGTTGAAAACTATAGCTAATTCACTGATAAGAACTGTTGCATTCATTGCTACAAATGTGTAAATGTAAAGTATTAGCATGTTTCTTGTGTTGGTATATAGTCACACATATCTTAAAATCTTACAAATGGCTATGACTTTGGTGGATTTACATCTGAATAAAAGGACTGGTAATTGAAAATTACTTGAATACCACATGTAAGGTGCAACTGAAATAATGTCATGCACAGTAGTTTTAAGACAAAACCCCAGTGAATTGGCCTTGTGCTCAGAACATGCAGCAAATACTTACACTCTCTCAGTACTTTGTTTTAGCACACCATTGTGTAGCACTTGCAGGAGGAACAGGTCATAAGTTAGTTCTATATTATTACATATAAACTGTAACTGCAGAATTTAGGGACCAAAAGTGAAGTAAAGCTGATTTTCAAGCCTGGGAAGGTGATTGATGGCCAGTTCTTTATCATTCTTGGTGTGGAAAGTATTTGTCTAGTAGTGTTAAGCATCTGCTTGCTTGTTTCACACAGACGCTTTAAATAGAATTTGACCTTTTGTTCAGAAAGTGCTTGAATATTTAATGTTAAAATATTAAGTTATCAGAAAGGCTGTCTCTTTTGTGAAGAGTGTTCAATTTTTATACAGCCTGAGTTCTTAAAGTACTTTGGAGCATGAATAACTTCAGAGCAGAACAAAGCAGGCAGTGCTAATGTGTAGAAACTCCAGAAGTAAATAACAGCTGTTCAAGAAGACTTCTATTAAATATGTATTAATTAAGTTGAAGTGCATCACTTAAATATGTGAAGAGATTATCTTGTGTTAATTTACATTAAAACACACAGCACTTGTTAGCCTCATTATAGCATCCTGAGTGTATCCAAAGCTATCACCTCATCCTACACTGAACATTTTGTTGGGTGTTGATTGCTTTCGATTTGCCCTTTTAAAATGTCAGATAGTGGCCTCCCTTTCTTGTCGGATCTCTTCTTTATCTCATGTTTTGCTCTTGCATAGTTACTATACTATTTTTGTCTATTTTGTTCTGAACATCAACTTAAGACAATAGATTGTGAAAGTAAAACATCCATTGCTCACAGCACAGTTCTCTACTGTACCCACCTGTACATCTTGTGTAGTTCTCTCTGTTAACTTACAAACAGGCCACAAGAACTTAAATATCTATTTGTGTAGCAAAATGAGTTCATACAAAGATTCAGTACCATCTTTACTTGGAAAAAATAACAGGAAAAATGGTGTCTATTTAGTGAAATTACAAGTAAGTAGTCATTAGACTACTATAATAAAAATGATAGTACTTTGTGGTTTAAGTTAATATGTACATCTAAGTAAACCTTCACTTCATTATGAAATACTTTTATTGTGCACTGAAAACAGGTAACTTGGAGAGCTGCAGTCCTAGAAAGTCATGTTAGCCTTAGTGCCCAGGTTTGGACTTATATGGGACTAACATGGGCCTTTGCCATCTTACATCTGACTTCCATGAAAGCTGCTGGTTAGCCCCAGCTCATTAGATTTATCTAACAGCAACCCACTCTGGGCTCCCTCCTGTAGAAATACCACCAGGACTTGAAGTCATTCCAAGGGTTATTGAGCTGGATTTCCTTCACAGAGTCATCAGGAAAACCCAGCTAGTCCCATGCTTTTATAAGAGCCTGTGCTTCTAGTGGGACTGGCAATAAATTGTTCATGTTAAGGAGTATGGAACTTTACTGCCTTCTTTTTTTTTTTTTTTGTCTATTTCTGATCATTGTTTGACACTCAGTGGTAAGGATTATTTGAACCTTTGAACTCTTTTTTTTGGAATAGGAAGCCCGTTGCCCAAATAATGGATGTTAAAGACCTACATTAATAACTTCAGTCCCTGTGTTCTCATATGATGAATGACTAGAATATGCATCCATGCTTACTCAATATTAACTGAAAGACGTTATGTGGCTTCATCCCTTCATATTTCTCACTGCATCTGTCACCAGGAAACTTTCAGATACTCACTTATTCAAGTCCAGATCAGCCTATTAAATACTTACCTTGGATTATTCTTCAGTTAGCAAAATTACTTCTTCTCTGTGTGCTATCTCAGAGTGTTGCCTTTGGGGCATTGACATATTCCAGCCTTCATAGATTACTCCCTTTCTCCCTTACGCTTTGTTCACAGCCAGAGAACAGTTGTTTCTTCCAGTCAGACTGTGTAGAATTTGCAGCAAATACAGAAAATGGAGGCAGCAGCTGAAGCAAAAGTGAGGGCAGATGGTCTCCAGTGAAATGTTGAGAGTAATGGATGATTTTTTCCTCCAGTCGTTAAGTGCACAGATAATCTTAGGGGAAAAATAAGAACTCTTTCTGCAATGCAAATATGAAAGCCTTTAACCTGAGGCAAAACGGCTGCAAGTCACAACCTACTTTCAGTTTCTTTGCTTACAATGTGAAGTTCCAGAATTAGCAAAGGTAGGGGAGCCAAAAACAAGCCCCGCGAAACACTTCAGGCAGGGTAGGAAAAGATGTGTGAGGGGAATTCTCTTGATTAAAAATTGCTAATATATTATCAAGTAGGGTTTCTTTTTGATATCAAAAAGTGATCCCTGTCCATTTTTGATTTCCACAGCATATTTAAAATGCACATAATTTAAAATGCACATTCTGCTTCTATCCTACTACTTGTGCAAAAGGGACTGTCCTGCTGCCTATGCAAAAGGGATAGGATTTCTAGTTTAGGTGCAGGAGCTGATGAGTATACTGACATTAGCACTCAAATGCTTTGCAAACAATATTAAGTGCAAAACTGTAGGTTAAGTTTAAAAGTAACTTTAAAGATCCCAGTTTGCCAAATTTTGTATGAGATTAAGTGTTCAAGATAGTAATCAAATTCAGAGTTATGTGACTTCATGTTGTAGTTGCTATATTAGCTGTGTCTTGCCTCAGCCTCTTTTTGTGATTGAAGTCACAAAACAGAGGAGATGGCAATTATGTTTCATGCAAATGTAGGAGGGATTCCAGATACAACAGGAAAGAAGGATGAAAGCAATAAATACAACAGTAAAGAAGGCAGCACAGCAGGGAAAAGAAAAGATGCTCAAGTTTCCCAGAGTTCCTGCCTCATTGTCTATTGCAGCTTCCTGCTTTTTCATTTTGCCTCTCGATCCTTTCTTGTGCGCACGCATAGATTATAGTATATGCAGAAGACTAAGAATACGCTGAAGATAGAAACTGACTTAATGAAGACATTCTTGTGATAGAGAAAAGATTCTGTTGTCCACAGATGCGCAAAGCAAAATAGAGAAGCAGCTGCCCTTAGAAAAGGAGTAAAAGTAGGGGAGAGCTCCACGTCATAATGCCTTAGTCAAGATCTGAACTGTTGCAAGTGTCTGCATGGAAGGATCTGTTCTTTTTACAGACATACAACCAAAAGGGAAAAAAGAAAGTTTTGGAGACACAGTACAGAAGTGATAGAAGGAACAAATGCTGTTCCTTCTGGGTGGGTAGGAAGTTGAGATACTGTGGAGTTAGGATACAGCGATTAAGTGGAAGCTTCTACGGCCACCTTGCCTGTGGAGTTAACCTAGACATGTCATTGGTCAGTAACCTGGTTATCACGTTTACCAAGTATGTGTTGCACACCCACAGAGCGGGGAGCAGTGGCACTTGGGGGAAACAGAACGGCCTGTTCTAGTCCTTGCACTAGGCCTCGTGCAAACTGCTGCAATTTTGATGAAGCATTCGTGAAAGCAAATGAACCCCCTGGTGTTCAGGCTGAGGAATTATAGTTTGCCATAGTTTGCTAACAGTAAATTTGAGAACTTAAATAGTTATATGTTTAACAAGCCATTTGCATACTTAAATGCTACAAGTTTCAGGAAAGATTCTCTTTTGCACAAATGGCCGAAGATAAAATACTGTAGGACTCTTCTGAAGCTCCAGCCATGACTGCAGCAAAATCCTTATGAAATAGAACAGTGGCCCAGTCTGCTTTGATAACTCCCCTGTAACTAAAAATAGGAAAAATAGAAGAGAAAATTTGTAGGACTGGTAGTGGCTTGTATTTTTCAATAATTTATCAACATTCGAGAGCACAGATTTCCTCTGGGAAATATTAGTTCTTAGGTTTACAAAGTGCCTCAGTTGTAAATACCCATAAAAATGACAATTTGGTAGGTTGTATTTATTCTTAAGCGGGTCAAAGGACATTAGCGTATTCCTACTGCGTAAATCTGTCAAGTACAGAATTTCTTTATGCTCCCAAATCACAAAAGCACCTCTTACAGTCAAGGAGAAAACGTTGCATTATTGCCAATCAAGGACAACAGGCAAGTATATCGATCTCTACCCAATAACTTTTGCCCTGCTCACCAAGTTTTTATCACTGAAACTGGACACATCAAGGGATTGGATTTAATATATACATGCACTGCTGATTTATTACAGGGGGAGAAATACAGTCTGTCCTTACTCCTAGCTCAATATTTTAACACTTATTTTATACCTTGCATGGAAACTTGCTATGATTTTTCCTACAGACAAGGTGTACAACTTTCAGATGTCCCTGGATATGCACAAATTTTCGGCTTACATAGGTACCTCAGGTGTTACATGTATAACCACATCTTGTATTTTCTGGTCTTTTAGTCATTTTTCTAGATTTTGAGAGTTTAATTTATGCATGTGGAAGTCTAGGCAAATTGCTGCTCGTTTCAGAGCAGCATGACAAAGGATAGGCACGACGTAGAGATGGGGCAAGACTAGTACACTGAATTTTATTGAATTAAATGAAATAAAGGAAATATCCTAGTGGGCAGTCAGTTCTGTCTTGACAGTGTAAGATTTTAAGTCCTGCTGACTTGTTGACGTACCTGAGTAAAAGACATCAGTGCTTCTTAAGAGCTTGGCAGACCTTCAGTGGAATAAGTGGATATGGAAGTAGCCCATGGAATTTCTTCTTAATGCTTATGATGTTGTGGAGCACTGCAGAGAGCTCTGGGAAGGCCCAAGGCACCTGTGTTATTTCTTGATAGAGTAGGCAGAAATTTTGTCCAGAAGTAGTATTCAAGGATTCTGTACGTTAGTGAAGATCTCCAGATATCTAGTAATCCCAGCCTTTTCTCTGCATGTGAGCAGATCCTTTCTAGAGTGCATGTGTAGCAAACTGACACTGAAAATGCCTTCTGCATTGAATAAGGGGTGCACACTCACAGTAAGTCCTCTGAGGCCATGTCTCTTGTGTGTGCTCAATCCTGTTGGTGTGTACAAGCACAGCAACTTGGATGTGTCCACATTTTTGTTTCCTGTGCATGTTCGGACCATCTGCACAACACATGTACCACAGGTCTGATAATGCTTTAGGAGGCTGGACACAGTGCATATACTGCACAGCTCATGGGCTAAGTTTCAGCCTGTAAAATGCAGAACAGGAATATGGCACACCTAGAAATATGCTTTTCACTGGGAAGTTCAAGGAAAAATTCTGCCATGGAAAGAAAATAGTTTTTGGTTCTTTCATCTTCTGACTTGTCATGAAGAGTTGTCCAGAAAGCCTTATCCTACCTTGAGTGTGATTTCCTATTGCACAGGTTTTGAACGGATCTGAGAAGGCAGCAAAGATTTCAATTTTCGGAAGAATGTCTTGACTGGAATATGTTTTCCTCACTAGTGTGAATTCAAGCTAGAAGAAAAAGATAGTAAGTAAGGTTGGAGTAAGGAGAGGAAAATATGGTCCAGGGTATCCACTATCTGATCTCCAGTGTTAGCTGGAAGTGCTGAGCTTTGCCACCTCTTCAAATCCTCTCTCAGAATCAGACCCAAATGAAACTGTTTCAGTTACTTCCATGAATTTCTCACCTTTCCAGGTAAATATACAGAATGGTGGTTGTGAAATCAGTGATGAATTGTGACATCCTTCCATCCAAAGTGCCTGGGGCTTTTCCCTTCCTCCAAACATTTAACTTCCTTGCAGGGTTGACAGAAATGGAGTATTTTTTTTTCCAAATTTCCATTTGCCTTTCCATTTATCTACTTTGATCTAAAATACAGAACCTGATGGATGCCCTAGGTAAATCAAACATTTTCTGTCTGCCAAAACGGTTTTGCAAATGCTTATTTCATGCCATTACCATTTTTCTGTTTCGAGCAGTAAATCAAAAAGTATCACCCATTCATCCACTTTAAAAGTAATGCCTTTTCTTTGCATAATTACACATACCCAGTGGAGATCTGTATGCACAGTAAATCTAGTCCTTTAAAAGGTTTCGCCTTAAGTACCACAGTGACATAAATTGGTGTAGAGCAAATTTATTTATTTAATAGGTTTATTCTTTTAACTCATCTGCTAACTGTTACACTTCCCTTGTTCGATTTGGGTGGGGAGGACTTTTATTAATGTATCAGAGTTATTTCTGCAGCAGATGTTTATGTAAAAAGGTTTCATTCCGTACAAGACTTGTAGCAATTGATATGTGTGTGTAATTTATTCTCATTACAGGTTTATTCTTAACTGGTGTTCAGGGGGTCCTCACTGTATCTCCAGTAGATCCTTGAGAATTAAATAGCTTAACAAATGTAATGAGCAATCCTGTGAGAAGTAAAAGGGGAAAAGTGTGTTTGGACATTACCTTTCCAAATGTGTGAATAATGTAAATCAACCACACTATTAGAAATGAGTGATAAAAAAGGCCAAAAGTAAATCTCCGCCAGTTCTAAGTATCCTGGACAGTATTTTGGCAAAGTTAAAAAAAAATGCTCATCACTCTGACTGTGCAATTATTTATTTTTATAAGTCATGCCTGTAGCTCTCAGGGGTGTCAAATCTAAAGCAGACAAGAACAACTGGTCAAAGTCTGCGAGTAAAATGATGAACTTCTTAGCAGATCTAAGCTTACTTTTAGGGTTTATAGAATTGTCTTTCATTTCCCTGTGAATGAAACTACAGGAAGTACCTTTAAAAAAATAAGGTTGAAAAAATACAAGAAAAGCAAAATGTAGCAAAACATTAGAACGTAACTACAGTTGTGCTCACAGACATGTCCTCTGTGTGTTTGAAATTATGGGTACAGTATAATCCTGCAAACATTTACATGAATGTTTAATTTAATGCAAGGGACAATTTTCCAGACAGATGCAAAGTCTGAGGATATTCAAGACTGTAGGTAAGACTGGGACAACAGTGATGTCATGTGGAGCTCAACAAAACTTCCAGTGTTAATATATTTTCTGTGGATATATTTTAAATGGCACTGGATAGGAAAGTGAAATTCAAGGTTGCTGTATTTCTTTAGGTAATACAATAAAAATGTGCAGGGGGAGAATATAGTTCACAGGAAAGTTTCAGGAATCTCATTTAGTTAATGAAGGTATTTAATGAACATGATCAAAATATTAAACCCTGTAATTTCACACTATCCATTTCAAAATGTTACCTTTTCCTGCTGGCATTACAGAGCTGTCAGCGCCCCCCCCCCCCCCTTTTTTTTTCCTACAGTTGGAAGGGAAATTATCTAAGGCAAATCTGAGAAAATATCATGGGCCTAGGATGAGAAGATGCGTATGATAATTATAGATCCAGCAAGGGTAGTATGTTAGAGGGAGGAAAGTTATTGCATGCAGCTCCACATCTCATGTCCATTAAGGTCACTCTTCTCAGATTTCAGTTAGAATGAATCTGTTTTTTCTTCTTTTTTTTGGGGGGGGGAGTGTGAGGGTGCTTTTTCTAAGACATTAACTAGCTAGAGATTGCCAACTGTCCCTTTTGATCAGAACTGATTGTGGTGGCTGTAAGCAGATGGTTTCGCAACAGGATTGGGGAGGAGTAATAAATGCAAGGAAGAGTGTCTGGGGGAGCAAGGGAGAATATCCAGCTCAAAAATTAGCAACAGATTCAGTACTGGTTTCTCATTTCAGTTGATTTACATACTCTGAAGCCTGACTTCAGGTCATATCTAGGCATTGCATTTCACGCTGATACTGATCTGCTACAGTAAATAGCGGGTTTTCGTTCTGTATTTAAGTGTAGGGATATCCAATCCAATGTTTCAACAGCTACTCTGTATGGCCTGAGCAGGAAGAACAAGTGGAAAATGGTTTGAAGTTTAAGGGCAGGATTATGTGATGTGGTTGCCTGCAATAGCAGAGACTGGATTTGTAAGTGGCAAAGACACCTCCTCGAATCCCATGTCCCCAGAATGAGCTCATGGGAGCTGCAGAGTGGAGCTTAAGGCACTGGAGCTTCCCACTGGAAACAGCCTGGCTGGGAACCAGAGGAGCTACCCAAAGTGAGGAGGCAACCTCATCCCCAGATTGGCTCAATCTTTGTCTTCCCATGCTGTTTGCATCAATGCTAATCAATGTTAATTATGGCAGTGGGCCTTGTGATACACTCATTATAGAAGCCATCCCATTTTCCTATGCTTGTACATTCTTTAACACAATAAGGCCCTGATTGGAGTTCTCTAGTAAACAAATATTAATACAAATGGTTATAATAAGGAATACATGGTTCATGGTGTAAGATACCAAACCCAGCTCATACAGCCTGTTGAAGCATCATGTGGTAATTCTGTTTGCTGTTACCACTAGCTATGATAGCTAGTGCATCTTAGCAGGTTTGGCCTCAGTGCAGTAGATGATTAACTTTGAGCTTGTTCTGAAATAGGTGCTTGATTTGAAAACTGTTCTTAAGTCTGTGCTGGTTTCTGAGTATAAATGTATGCTTAAAGTTAAGCATGTGCTTAAAAGCACTTGTGACTCAGGATTCTTATTCTGCAGGATTCTTTATCTCACTGCTGATCACTACACCAAGAGCTGGTAGTCAGAAAGGTTACATGCCAGGTTTAGGTTTCTTTCCTAAACTTGATGTTACATGTGCAAGAGCTGGAAGCTGCTGCAGATTTCCCAGAGTTGAGTGTCTTGTTGTATGTATGTTGCAGCAAGGCAGCGTACCCACAATGTACCCGCAAGGTTCCCAGCCCTTAGGAAGAGGGTTGGGACTGGGTGGAAGCCACAAGCCAGAAACCTCTTTGAGAGGCTGCAGGTCCCTGTCCTGGCCAGTCTCTCTCCATCCTGTTGATTAAATGTCTGGTATTGGGCAGATGCAGGCTCCTGTGAGAGATTGGGTTCCGTTCTGCTGTTATCTCACCGGGAATTGCAGCTCTGTTGTTCATATACTTTAATCGATATAAATAATTACTATTCAGCCTATTTAGCTTCATTACTACTCAGGCCTTACCTGACTTCAATAATAGTGACTTCAATCACTATTGCACAGTGACTTCAAAAATATCATAAATTTGTATCAAGCAAAGTTGGCATTATGAGTCTTATTTTGCTTGTGGCTTGGCTTGTTACATACATTGGTTCTAACCCCACTTTTCGGTTCTCATTGGACTGTGTTCCTCAATTTTACTTATCCACGTGCAATTTAGGCCTGTGATTGTCTGCCTAACTTTAGTGAGTTCTTCTATTGTGTACCAATTGTGCACTATGTTTGCCAAGCCTGTGTAACAAAAATGTTTAAAATTGTTATATTGCCTCTCTTGAGTGTGCATGTTGTTTTAAAATGAATTTGCCTTATTGTAGTCTGTGTTTGCAATTAATTTAAAATATTTAGTATAGCAGCTAGATTTTTCCCTATTAACAACTGTGCTTTATTGAAATTCCATGATCTACAGCACACCCTAGTGATATCTGGGAATCATGAGTTAGACTCAGTCATTTTTACTTGCTTTGTGGTAAAACCAATCTTAGGACTCCACTAAGTGCTCAGCCCATGAAAAGAAATACCTTCAAATCTAAAATGAGGAAAGGGTTGAATTTGGAGGGTTGAAGACAAAGAGTAGACATAGAAATTAAAACTACAGTATGTCCTTCTGTGAAGAGAGCATTTATTTCATCATGAGTTCACATGGTTTACAATTTGAAGCGTTGGACATGTTTTAATAATGGAGCATGGGGAAAAGCAGTTAGAGTTGTGTTAGAAAGCAGGAAAATATAGGGATCTTTTTAGACAGCAAAGAGCATGGAGAGAGCAAAGAAATAAAAGTTCTGTGGAAGAAACCAATGCAGACAATCTTTATAGGTTAGAAACTAGACTGATCTTTTACCATCTTACCACCAAGATAGTAAAAGTCATGCTAGATGTGCAATTCATTCTTTTGCAGGTAGTTAGGTCCCTTGTTTATTAAGATGATGGTACTCATACCTATTTTTCATTGCCTAATTTGTTCCTGTAAAAGGATGTGCGTCTTTTTAGGCTATATTCTGATCCCCTTTTAGTGGATTAGGACTTGCATTTGAATAATTTGATTTCTTTTTAATTATCTGAATGTATGCGGGTGAAGGGCTCTGAATTGGCCACTGTTGACCCCTCTGGTGAGGTGAAAGGAAAAAGTGTGTTTGAGAAGGAGTCTGAGAAAGAAGTTGAAATAAATGGTCAAGTAGGAATGCCAATACTTCAGCAGAGGTGAAATCAAGTTGGTGGGACGGAGAATAGTGACCTGGAAGAGAAAACAATAGGAGTACCAGGAAAGAAGAGTGTAGGCCTTGTAAGTTACGGTTGTTGAAGTTAAACCTCATATGAATTCTAAGAGAAGCAGAGAAATCATCACAGAGAAACACAAGCAGGCAGCGTTCCCGCATCCCGGTGTGCAGAGGCTGCCCAGGCTCTGACATGACTTGAGCGCCCTTGTGCCTGTAGAGCTGCTGTTGGTGTTAGCCATGTGCTCCTAGCTACCCAGCAACTAAGCTTTCCCAGAAGAAGCTGGTTTGGCCGATGAACATCCCAGCAATCTAGAAGCCCTGAGGCTGTGCTCATTTTCAAGGGCCATGAAGCCCTGGCTATGCAAGCAGCTTTGACCAATCCTCAGCTCGTCTCAGCTCACAAATCTGATCCTATGTGTCCATTACATCTACAGAGGACTAACAGCCTACATAAGGCAAGACGGAAGCCGAGGTCCCTTCGTTCTGGCTCACCAATGCACGACAAAGCAAACATTTTGGGTAGAGACAAGTTTCCTGTCAAGGACCTCTGAGTTTTCAGTCCCATCAGGTAGTCCAACAATGGAAATAAGTATTCTGTTTTATGTAAATAAAAACAAAAAGTTTGCAATAATTTATGGTGTTTACTTAAATGACATGCAAATTACTTTGTGAAACTTAGGGGAGAAAGCAGCACAACTGAAACAGCACAATTGTTTCCAAGAATGCCTCACATTCATTTCAAATCCACATACAATATTTCATTCATGCTTAATTATTTCCCCAATGCTAGTCTAAGCATTACTAGTTCCCTTTGTCTTTCTCCTTTTGCATGCAGTGTGATTAGCAAAACTGCCTGTGCTCCACCAGCTCCTGCACATATGGGGTTTAGCCTCTTTGTTCAAGGGGTGGAGCAACAAGCAAGATGAACACTCATGCTGCCAAATTTGGCACACATGAGCCCTGCAAAGTATACAGATATCACTCGTTTCATTTAATTCCCTGTCCATATTTTGCATTGCTACCATAATGGCAACGCCATTGTCTGGGTGTATTATTTGAAGCCGCTTTTCTCCCATTGTTTGTGTACTGTAATCCTCGAGGTTTCTGTAGTCGTTGTGAGCAGCTTACTTGAAAGAAATCACTTAGCTCTCACAGATCACTCTGAACCTGCTGGCAAACGAACAGGCCATGACGAAAGCATGAGACCTGTGATCCTTCTGAAGAAAATCTCTTCAGTGGAGTTTATAATTTGTTGCTTTCATGGGGCTCTGTTCTCAGGGTTTGGACGCAGTGTTATCTTTCCTCCCCCTGTGGATTTTTCTACAAGGCATGATGGGAGCGTGAGCTGAAAAAAGAGAAATAATGCTAGCTGAGGATGTGCACCCAACAGCATCCTACGCGTTTCAAATACTGGCGAAGGGAGACATCTACTGTTTGACACAAATTGAGGACAGTTGCTTATTTTGATTGCAGCAGAGTCTTAGCGTCTTATTCTTCTGTGGTTTAGAGACTGGCACATCCTGCTGTGGGGCTTTGCGCAGATTTTGCAGAACTGAATGCCTGCCTACTTATGGCAAAATAAATGGTCTCTTGCAATTTATCATAGAAAAGGGGCTTGCCAGTACTTTCCTTTCTAGTATTACATTATATGCTGGGTCAATACCAACACGCCAAAGCTATCTAATACCCATGAAGGCAGTGTGAAGCTCAAAGGAAAGTCAGTCCAGGTCTCCTGGCTTTGATGAAATTTCAGGTACCTTGTTTGTGTTCTGTCACCTCAACCTCCCTCATAAATTATATACTTACAGTATATAGTACTAATAATAAATTATATGCTTATAGTATATTTAGTGCATTAGGTTGTATTAAAGATTTCTCACATCACAGAACCTAACCTATGAACCTATGGAACCTATGGAAATATTTCTCTGAAGTTATTGCAGATACCTTCAAATGTCCATTCTTCTGTCCATTCTAATATCCATTCTTGCTATTAGAATCCTTTATTTCTTAACTGAATATGCAATACAAATTTTAGATAAGATTTTGAACTTTTGCTGCTTTATGTTTACTCTTCAATCAGAAGTTTGGAGAAACCTTGGATATACTATTTTTAGATACATGATACAAAAGAGTGACCACTGGGAGAAAGTGTCTGTAGGAAACTTTTTTTCTTTCCTCTCTGGAATGTCTCTGTGGATAATTCATGTGGATATTTTATACTTCTTACCAGAATTTTATCTCCACTTCAGTTGTCAGGCATGCAGTAATTTATGAACTAATTTCCGGACACTGACTTTTATATTCAGATTTGCTCTCTCTCTTTCTGAAAAGGTCACAACATGGCTACTCTGAGCTAGTAAACACAGTTCTTGAAGTAGGGTGCTGAGGAAGTAAAGAACAGCATAAATGACTATTATTAGAGTCCGTAAGAGCATAAGATAGGTAAACAGTGCAGTTAAGGATATGCCTTAAATACCTCTAAAAGCTTGCTTGGGTAGTGCTAGCTAGCACTGTATGCTTTATTCCAACACTCTAGCCCATATTTTTGGATCATCTTTCATCGCTGAGATGATATAAGGCAATTAATAGTGTTTTGTGACCTTCTGTACCAGTACTCCATCTCTTTGGCATTGAAACTGATTTTGCCCAGCTTGGCATTTCATCACCTGAGAGTGCACAGGAGATCAGAGCAGCACCTTTTACAGCAGTAGTAGAGTGATTTAGTTCTGTTGTGCTCTTCAGATTCACCCAGTTTCCTACAAGCTGTTAAGGCAAACCTCTTCTTTGCTTAATGTCACATAAGGTACATAGAAGGGACAGATGTTCTATAACTTCACTTCGTATGCAAAAACCTGTTAAATCGTTTATTTGCATTCAATTAGAAGTCAGACCCTGATGCAGCAAATGAGGAAAAGATTTGCCATAAAGCATATGCTTTCTTTGTAGTGAATCTCAGTAACTTGCTATTGTCTTCCTAGTGACACTACTTCCTGTAGTGATTGGGTTGTTTTTACTTTGTTATTTACACTTCCATGCACTGGGGTGAAAAAGTATTAATGGGTGAAAATTGGAATTAGATTCCTAGTTTTAGAAATTTGATCTTTTTTTTCCATTGCAGCGTCCTGAGGAGAGCACAGTTCTTTTCAGAGCTGTTCTCTACTTGCATAATTTCCCATACTAAATGTTTCTATTTAAGGACTTATGTGTCATATCATTACTCTTATCTTACATTCATTTTCAGTTTACATTTTGCCTTTTGTGATCTGTTAAGTACACCATTTTCTTGATAATCCAGAGTATAATATGAGGAGCTCAGAAGTTATGCAACAGTATTGTTTTTCAAGAAAGGAAGGTTCGATTATAAGTATAATATGAAGCAGAAGTGGCAGATCCTTTCTGAACAGATGCTGCTATTCATGTGAGCTTTTAAAAGCATGTTTGCAAGGATTTTATCCAGTGAGAGGGTTTGTCTGAAATCCTAGACATTATAGCATAGTGTTTCCCAACCTTTTACGGGAAAAGATGTAAATCTCTTCCTCTCTTAAACTTGGATATCCATCCTTAGAAATCTGTAATTCATAATTATTACATCTATCCCTTTTCTTCTCTGTGGATCACTCCATCACACATTAGGGAGAATACATGACATTTCCTATGTGCTTTGATGAATAACATTGTAATTAAACCATCTTCCCCAGTACCCAAGTTAACGTTGACAAAATAGAAAAATCTCAGGGTATTTTAGGTGCTTTGAAAACTTAGGCACATGGGCCTATTATTACTTACACATCCTTCAAGCTTTGAAGTACTTTTTTTTTCTGCCATTGTAATAGTGAGAAATGAACATATTTTAAGAAAAAGAAAGTGCAACTGGACAAAACTAAAAATCTGTCACATTTGCTTGCTTAACCCTTATGTTTTCTCAGGGAATCTTAGGTGTAGAGGAAGATATAGGTGAGCAATGTCTTCAGCTTTTTCTGTCCATCAAGATCAAGGTCGCGGTTTCTGTAGAGGTAGCAGATATTTCACATAATTACAGAAGGTATTTCAGGGCAGTTCTTCCAGCCTTTAGCCTGCTCATGATTGCCAGTTTTGCAGACCCCATAAGGAGCCGGCTGCAAGCCAGGATGAATCATTCAGCTGGTAGCAACAGCCAATCTCCAGCTGAAATCTTTCCTGCCACCCTTTGGCCTGTCTCCTAGTATGTCAGAAGCTGTGAAATCATGTGCAGTGAACTCAGCACTTTTAGGACATACTGGACTTACTGTGTAGTTATTTTGGGTTCTGACATACGCTAGGAAAGGATGTGGAAAGCCGTAAGGTGGCTAACCAGAGTGGAAAGCCCAGGTGCAAGAGGTACAGCTAGGTACAGCTGATTTCTGATGCATGCCTTTTGACCATCCGCTTGTGTATGTGCCTAAGGGTGTGGGGGGAACTACTGGGGAGTGTTTTTTTTTTCTGATTGATTTTAAAGGTAGAGTTTCTAGTAATCTGAACGGGAGAAAAAGAATAATGAACTAATGAACATCCTGATAAAAGAGGACAGAGAGAACCACTGTATACAAATAGCAGTGACATCTATTTATAAGAACCTAACATGCTACAATGAATATGGTGAGATTATCAGCAGGATCTGATTTGCGGCTGGATCACCTTGACACCTGATCTTCCCTCAATACAACAGGACTCCTAAAGATTGCATTATCATTTCTCTCAGGTACAGCACTAATTATTTGTTAATACTGGATGCCAAAATGTGGATAAATACATGTCAGAATTACAATGACAGATCCACCCAGAATGCATAATCCTGTAAAAGATAACACAGCTGGCAGAGATTTGTCTGTTCATTTATTTTAAGATTGTTCTCTCCCCAGTGGCAAGCATGGTCCTAGACCCCGCTACATCTAGGTGCCCAGAGAGCCACGAGATGGAGCTCTCTGAGCAACAAAAGCTCTTTGGAAGATGCCTTCTGCAAGACGTGCCTCTTGCTCTTTCCATAAGACTGGAGAATAGGCCTTTTGCAGGCATTTTTACCCAGCATTTACAGAAGGTCGTGTGGGATTTGTGGTGTGCAGCAGTGGTGCAAACCAATCAGTATTCACCCAGGAAAAATAAATGTGCCATGAGGTGCTGCCTGATAACTACATGCAGAATAAAATCTTAGTCCCGCTAACTAAAGTGACCAGGTTGACTGATGGCCATCAACTTCAGCAGCGTCCAAATTTCACTGAGAAGGCGATATCATTTACAGTAGTAACCACAAGGAATACAGTCCCTATCACATATTTGTTTTAGTAATTTAATAATAGAAACGTAATAGTAATTAGAATAGAAATTTAGAAACTTAACGATAGTAACGATAGTAACTTGATTATAGACCAAAAAAAAAAAAAAAAAAAAAACTAATAAGTATCTGCTGATGTGCCCGAATGTGCTACATGTGCTTTATTTGGAGTAAAGGGCTGGGGAGGCAGGTAAAACTGTCCTGCTCTGTCTGGCAGAGGCTTTGCTGGAAGTGGGTCTCCCTGGAAGCCACCTGCAGCTGGGATCATGGCGTGATGCTTTTAACACCCAGCACTTTGGTTCTTTGCTCATTCTGTGCATTACTTTTGCTTTTTATATCCAAGCCATAAAAATGAAAAGCACTGGCAGACCTGCATCACATTGAGTTGTTACACAGAGGATTATTTTATGTCACCATATAAAGGATGGGGAGGTTAAAAAGTCCCTAGTGATGCCACGGGAAAGAGACAAAAACTATGAGTTATTTTCCTTCCTTTCATCCTCATCCCACTTCCCTATCTCCTCAGTGAGGGGCTGGCGGGAGACGGCTTATTTGAATCCGAGAGATGAAAGCTTGGCCGGCCGGGAAGCCAAACCCGCCGTTAGGTATCAGCTTCGCCTGGGGGAGCGGCGGGCGCGGTGCGGGCACGCACGGAGAGCAGTGACTGAAGGGGATAAAGGAGCCAACAGGCCCCGCGGGGCGCTCCGCCCGCGCAGCCGCACCGGGCACCGCGGGGCCGGGTTCGTCTCGCCGGGGGTGGGGAGCTGGGCCGGGCCGGGCCGGGTCGGGCCGGCGGGAAAGTACGCGGGACGGGGCCGAAGGTGCTCGGGCCTCCCCTGCGCGCCGCGCGGTTCCGCGCTCCTCCCGCGCAGCCGCCGAGGGCCGGGCCCGGCTCGTGCCGCTGCCTGAGGGAGGGTCTGCGCGCAGGAGGGAGGCTGGGAGCGGCCGCGGCGCCGGGAAGGGGCCGCACCGTACGCAATACCTCCTTGCGCCCCGTCCCCCTCCCCCGGCAGTCCGGATTTGCGCTGTGGTGGCTGCAGGCGAAGAAAATTCCAGAAAATTCCCGTTGCGGCGGCGGCGCCGGCACGTGAGTAGCGGGGCCGGGGGAGGCGGCGCCGCCGGGCGGGGGGCGCCCGGGACGCGGCGGTGGCGGCCGCCAGGGAGCCGGGGAGGGCGCCGGGCCTGGCAGCCGGGGGGGCGGCGGCCCGGGAGACCCCCTCCCCTAAACGAGTGAAGTAAATAAATAAGCCAGTTTTCTAAAATCTGGTTGCTCAGCCAAGTGACAAGGCCGCTGTATAATCATTAAAGCAGGAGCAATCCCACAGTAGGTGTAGTAGGCAAACAAAGAATCAGAAGCATAATTGCGTATTGCGTCCTTGAAAGTCATCAAGGTTTTAATAATTTGCATGTCTTTAGTACTGTCTCAATCTAATGAGTTTGTGTTTATGACTTGTAACTGCATCAGGGACAGCACCTTTTAGTCTTCAAGGCCAGATCAGACCTTAGTGTTGGCACCACCCTGTGCCAGGTTGCTTTGGAGCTTTACTGTTCAACCCCACTTTCTTTTTCGCTTTCATTGTTGACATTTTTGCGTCAATCCCCACTGGCAGATACAAAAATACTTTTTTTTTTAACTTGTTATTCAGTGTCTTCAGAATGGAGAATCTGACTAAGAAATGAAAGCTCCATTCCTACTCAGTCCATTGAAAAATAAGTTGAGGGGGTTTAGTAATTTCTTTATGTTTTGAGGGACTCGTGGCTAATCATCCACTGCTAATTAGTGACTTAGCAGCCCAGGTAAATGGGACATTGAGGAGTGCCTGAACAGGGTAGGTACCTGACTTCCTTTAGCCTGAGTGGAATGCAGGCATTTTCATTAATTACGGTGAATATTTACCTGTCTTCATAGTATCTAAGAGTGTTGTAAGGTCAGTTGCTAGGTAGCTAAAAATAGGTTGTTTGCATAATAAGTAAGTGCATTGCCTGTTTTACTGCCTCTTTTATTACAGGATTGGCTTAAATGCTTTGACAAATGTATGTGCTTTGATAAAGGTGCAGAAGAAGAGAGTAAGCAACACCTCTAAGGTCACAGTTTTTACAAAATCTTTATAGTGCTTTGTGCATTTGAATTGCATTCAGATTGTCTAGCAAATGAATTAGTTTTCTTACCATTTTCTAAGGCAACTGAAACCGGAAAAATGAGTATCTGAATAAATGTATAGTCAGCAACATTATTGTAGCAACTATTTGTAGATGTAGTGAGTCTTTATGGTGGGAGAGAAGATAACCAAGTACAAGGATAATGTGCTGTAATCAGCATGTTTTAATCCTTATGTCAACCAGTAAGAATAAACCTTGCCTTGCTTTAGGAAAATAACTGAAAAGATTAACAATCTTAATAAAAACTTTTAAAGTTAAAACTTATATAGCTGAAGCAAATAAGTTTTGTTGGCTGTTGAGACTGTGATTTAAATCATACCACTTGTGTTGCAGGGGTCTAAAGGTAGGTTCTAAAGTAACTTCAGCAAGTTATGATTTGGTAGCACAAATATTACTCAAGCCAACAGTGTACTATGGACTGCTGATGTGAATGTCCTTGTTTGTAGGTGTACCTTGATTCCTTTTCTGCTCCTCAGTTGTTCACAGATTGCACTGCTGGCCAGGTTAATCATGGAGTTGCATCTGTGTGCGTGCTGGGTTGTGAAGATGTGTTCTCCACTCTCAATTGTACTTCATGTCTGTTCTGGCTGCTGATCTCATACTTGCTCCAAGACATGTCACAAAGGCTGCTGAACAGATAGAGCTGTACACAGGGAACCTGTGTATGGATATTGACAGGAAGAAATTATCCTGGGTTATCTCCTGGATATCCTTGCTTGTGTATGTAATTTCTGATATATGGAGCTTCAGTTTGAAGACCTGCATGGATCTTGTACGTGCTTCCTAGCAGTTGAGCAGAGGTTCTCAGCCCAGGTTCTTGTTTATCACTGTCCACCAGGGGGAAGCCAGCTCCTGATGGAGTCCTTAGACCTCCTTGTTGCTTGTTAGATTTGGAGTTGGCTCTCATGAGCTATGTTTGATTTTTGTTCTATGCATCGATTCTGTAGAGATACCTGTTGAAGGATATATATGCAGTTAGCTCAGTTTTGTAAGAGATTGTAAGGAACAGTGAGGGATGGCTCTCCAGTGCTAGACAGTGTGTTGGTTTAGAGTACCTGTAGTTTCAGTGTTCTTTTATTTTAAGTGGAATCATGAATCCAGGGGATAAAGTGGCTTTTCTGTATTAAAATCATCATTCCCTGAAGTGGGGAATGCCTGTCTCTAGGAATAGGGTGGGAATGTTAAGTAGGAGAACACTGAAATTAGGCTTACACCAGAGAAGCATCTGGGGCCAATAAAGCTTGGTTTCTCAAGTTTATTTTCCATAGCACTTGGTATTTTCTGTATGAAGTGCTGAGCATTCTCAGTGTCACCTGAAGGTAAAAGGAAGTGTGGGGACTCAACAACGCTGAAAGCCAGGCCCAGCTTTATGTATGTTGCTGTCTTTGCATTCAGCTATTGGGGCAAATCCAGTATTTTACATTACTTGTGTTTTTCCATGTCTGGGTAGAATTTGTACAGACCTATCTGCAATCAGCACTTTCATTGCCAAAAACAAATTGCAACCCCCCCCCCCCCCTTTATTTTTTTGGTGTGTCGATTACAAAATCAAAGTTTAAAAATAGTTTTGGCTGTCTTTTGATTCTGCCTCTGACACACATAAAATAACAGTCCCTGTTAATCTGGAGTAAGATTCTAGTCCCTCTGTAATTCAGTAACATTTTCAGTTTTAAAATGTGGCCTTGCTCTGTCTTTTCTTTGGAGCCATATGCAATGCTGAATGAACATGGCAATTGCTTGAGGCAAAGATAATAGACTGAAAATTAGACAGACTCTTTCTTAAATTTTTCATTGCTGTTACTTGCTCATGTTCAACAGACTTCTGAATTTGTCATAAATACAGATTTCACTGGCCTGTCTCTTGGTTTCACTTGCTGTTTCACTGTTGGCAAATAGGTTTATCTTTTGACTTGTATTTAAAGGAATGATGAAGTGATTTCTTTCCATGCATTAACTGTGTCTCTTAAAGCTTATGGTCTCCTGAACTGTGTTTAGAGAGGGGAGGGGAAAAAAAAAATGTTGAGCAGCAAGATTTAGTCCCTATTGTAGTGATCAAAATATGATTTTAAACATCTTTTTCAGGACCTTAACAAGCCAAGATGCCCATCAGGGCTGATGAAGTGATGCAACTGTTCTGCCACCTCTCTCGGGAGAAGGGAATGCAAGCTGCTGTTAAACACTCTGGTCGAGGAGCTCTGCTCGCAGGTGCCACAGCCTTTATTGGAGGCCTCGTGGGGGGTCCCCCTGGCATCGCAGTAGGTAAGTGTTTGCTGGGAATACAAAAGTGGCCAACAGACTTCGTGAGGAAACTAGCAGGTCAATGTGTAGTGTGTGTGAATTGAATGGCAGCACAGGCAGCAGTGAGGTTTTGTGTTGCTGAGCAATAGCAAGACGCCACTTTGTCTTTTAGCTTTTTGTATGGGGTTTTTAACAAGGTGTGCATCAGTAAGGCCTGTGACCATGTTTCTTTCTGAAAATAGGAAACAGTATAGATATTTGAGGTTTAGATTTTGGTTCCTCTTAGCACTTTGGAAAATCTGTTCAAAAACTTGTTTGTTTTTGCCGGGTAGGGTGCTGTTTCCCATCCACTGAGATGGATGTGGCACAGAACACAGCAAATCTAAAGGCTCTAAGCTTGATGTAGGCTCTGCACCAGAACTGTAGCAGGGGTGTGAATAGGAGAGGGGAAGAGCTACTAGTGGTGAAGGAATGTGAATGATAATGGAGAATGAGGAGCAGTTGAGCTCAGGTGCAAAAATGTTGATTCCCAGTAGTGCAGAGAAAAGGAAATTGGACTACAAAGGAAAGTAAATATTCTCAGTCAGACCTTAGCAGGGAAACAGGATGATCTTCGTAATGATGTCATTAAAAATAATGTTTGTCCATTTTAAAGCTACCTACTGCTTTCTGGACCACTTCTGGATGAGCGTGGTCTTTTTGTTCAGAATACCTGCTCGAGTATTAGTGAGATTGAATTATAAAAAAATACGTAATAGCCTGTGGAGAACCATAACAGAAAGTACAAAATAAAGTTGGATATGGTTGCTCTTATTATATATACAACAATTAATAGCAGAAGATAATAATTTGGGCAGATGCGTGCCTGAAGTCAGTAAGAGCTCAAAGCGTGAACTTCTTATAAGCGTATAAGCTCTGAAGTGCAATTAGAATGTAATTGATCACCTTCCTGAGTGAGGTGTTTAGAACCACCGAAGTTACTGTTGGATCTGTTTTCTCATTTGTTCCAGTGTTTAAGTTGTCTTTATCTCAGTGAAGAACACAAGTTCAGTGTTCTTCAGTCATTGATAATGGAGATGCTGGAGCAATTTTACATGTTACTGTAATAATAATAATATAGGAGAAAAATAAAAAAGCCATATTGGAGCTACACTGCAACTAAATCAGAAGATCTCCATTTAACTTCTTAAATTGTAAATACCCTTGGGGCTGTGACTATTTTTGCCGAGTGTCTTGTCCCCACAACTCTGCATTGATTTCTAGTAAAGGTGGGAACATTACCAATGCAGGCACTTGATAGAATTTCAAGTAGTACCATAAGTGATCTGAGAATAACATCTCTCTCTGTTTTCTAGGGGGAGCATTTGGTGGATTGCTTGGTGCCTGGATGACTACTGGACAGTTCAGGCCGGTCCCCCAGATTTTACTGGAGTTGCCTCCTGATGAGCAGCAGAAGCTCTATGATGAAGCCCTTGTTATTCTCAGGAGCTTAGACTGGACTGATGTTGCTCAGCTGACTGCCCTTGTAATGGGAAATGCTGCTATCCAGCAAAAATTGTTGGGAGTGCTGGTAAATTACCTCACAAAAGAGCTAAGAGCAGAGATACAGTATGCAGAATAAACCTTTCTAGAGCAGGCTTTTTACATGGTAATGAATATTACTGTGACAGTTGTGATTCTTCAACATAGCAATTATCTACTTATTGCTACTAATGATAAATCTAGGCAGACCTTTCTTCTTCCTTTGAAGATAGGATTAGATTACTACATTATTCTGATACGGACTTGCTATGTAATTTTGAATTCATATGCACTGTAAGCTGGGATCAAATTTGGAATTGGTGAAAGGAATTGCACTTCTGCTAGGTTGATGTTATGTAGTTGTTAGACCTGGGTAAAATTTTCAAAGTCATTGTGTTTTACATAGGATAGATTAATTTTGTTTTTCAGAAGTGCTTGAAATTTCTTCTGTAAATGTCACAAAGGCACCAAAGTTGCTTGAGTGTTGTGAAGACTTTTACTTACTGTCTATTTCAGTCCTGCAAAAGAATATTGTAAGAAGGAAGGCGGGAGTTTATAGTTTCTACTGTAAACTCAAAAATCTCGAGCCTTTCTGTCTTCTTTGTTTAGTTTTTATTGTGTTTATTGAGTTGTTCTTTTCTTTATATAAGATGTGAAGTACTTTAAAAATTTCCTATTGTCTGAGTTTGCTGAACCAGAGCTATACTGGATGAGCCTATCTTGTGTAAAGACTGAGGCTAAACAGGGGGAGTACCCCTAAGGGTAAACCCTTGAGTACCCCTGAGGTTAAACAGGGGGAGTAGGACTGAGGGTAAAGAGGAGGAGTACCACTAAGTGTAGAGATGGGGAGTAGACCTGATGGTTAATGTAGGTTAGAAAGGCAGGTTACAAGTGATTAAATTACAATCTTATAGATTATTAAAATATTAAAGATTACAGGGGAATACCCTTAATTTGCTTTACATTTTTCCGAAAGTTTTTCAAATTTTTCTTTTTTTGAAATATTATTGGAAGTGGTAGGATTACTATGAGTTATGTAAGGGGGATTCATTTCTGGAAGGTCATTTCTGTCAATAACATCCAGATGTGTGTTCTCAGGGTCTATCTAAACATGTTTTTTTCCCTGAGAATAGGGCCACACTCTGGTGCCTTCACCTCCCTGTTCATTCACTCTTGTTCTACTCCCACTGCTTTTCTTTTTTTTTTTTTTTTCTTCTCTTGATTCAACTCTCTCCTTACATCCGTTTATGGAATTCCATCAGTTTACCTCAGAAAGGAAACAAAGCATGTAGGCCCACTCCGAAGCACTGCTGTTTGTTTTTTTCTTGTTTTCATTATGTTTAAATTGTTTTATGTATTTGTAACATTTGTTTTAAGCAGTATTTTGATATATAGAAGGCACACAAAGTCCAAATGAAAGTGACTTTGACATGTGTTCCCTGGAATATCTACTGAGTGGGAGTAGGGTGATGGTGATTCGGAGGTCTTCAAAACCTACCTGGATGCCACCCTGTGCCATATTTTCTAGGTATCTGTCCATGCTTGAACAGAAGGTTTGGGCTAGGTGATCTCTAGAGGTCCCTTCCAACCTCAACCTTTCTGTGATTCTGCGAAGTAAATGCCTGATGGCCACTTAGAGCCACAAGTAAACACTATGCACAGTTCCTGGTGTCCTGGAATGGCAAGGTCTTGCACTTTTTTATTTATTTATTTTTTATTTTATTTCTTTTTAGTGTGAAACAGTTTTCTCAAGTAAATAATACTCTGCTGAATTCCTAATAAATGTCTAGTGGGATCTGTTTTGCTTTAAAGTAAACAAAATCTTTAGGTATTGGATGCTGAAGTTTGACCAAGAGCCTCCTACTAGTCAGTCAGCAGTTAAGAGTATGGGATGACATCCCTGCCATAGTTAATATAAACTTCAAGTGAAATTTTACTTAATTTCTTATCAGTTGTTCACTGTTTGTGACATGGCACTTGTAAATCAAGATAATGAATAGAAATTGTATGAATGTGCCTTCTTTTATATATAAAAACAAATGAAGCTCTTCTGACAATTTCTCTCCCTCTTTTTTTCCCCTAAAAATAAAGACTGCTCTGTGTGTGTGTGTATTTGTGTAATCAGATTTCTAGAACTTGTTTTAAATGGGGAAATTTTAAATTAAAAAGTTGCCATTGTGCACATTTGATTAAAATGGTTTAGAACTATAATTTGTCATAAGTCCAATTTACATTCTTGTCTGGTGTGGAAGGATTTTTTTCTTTCATCATTAGAAAAAGCCATTTCAGCGAAATGAAAAAAGTGAATGGTAAATGACATAAGAGTCTGTATCCCAGTCCTGCGCTCTCCTTTGTTACCCTGTTTCTTAGGATGTTCTTTTAAATATTCCTTTTATATACTTCAATAATATAAACTGTTTTTGATGTCAATCCTTCATCGTGCAGTTGAGAGCTCTGTGTGGCCCAGTGTAACCTGTGCCAAGCCCTGCTGCCGTGACCTGAGTTAGCCCATGAGGAACTTTGTGATACAGAATACAGCATGCTCTTAGAGATTAAAATTTCTAATAATTTAACTTCTTTAGATGATCAGAAAATTGAGGTAGAATCCTTGCTTAGTCAGAAAAAAAAGTGAATTCTGTTTTCTGCATCACTCTTCAGCAGGTTTGATGCATATGGAGCTTCTTGGAAGGCAGCAGATACTGGTTTTGAAATAATAACAGTAGGTTTTCAGCCAGGTTTGCAGTTTGATCTGAAACAAGTTTCATTGCTGATAATAAGAATCCAGCTCAGCTGTTACTCCAAAGTGACTTTTGAGATCAAATTAGAAAATAGTACTTGAAATCTAGAAGACCCAGAAACACAACTGTGAAGGAAGAATTTACGTGTGATCCCCACAATATTTTTTTCTCTTTTTATTTCAGTTATTTATGCCAGTTCTCACTGGTGAATGCTGCAGAAAGATCAAGCTCCATTTTTATTCCTCTGGCTTCAGTCCTGTGGTATCAAGGCCATCACAATATTTTTTGCTGAGCCTTATCAGAGAACTTGGGCAAGTCAGAAGTACCCTTCAGCAAATTTGATCATCTGAGGTTAGGGCGGGGGGAAGGCCAGCTGTAAGAGAATGTATTAATATCCATTTATTACTGTTCTCTGACACTGTCATGACACCACTCCTGCATCCCTTGTTGATCCTGGAAGCAGCCATAGGCAGGGGATGACATCTTCTGAAATGCATTCCAGATGCATAAGGTGCAGGCTGAGTGTCAGACATAGTCCTGACCTAGGACACGAGGTGAGGTGGTGCCAGCAGCCTGGGAGGCAGCTGAAAGAGTCACTGTGGGGAGAGGTGCCTATTTCTGTGGAAACTGGCTTTGGTGCTGCTTGTTAACCGGGTTTGGTAGTAGATGTGATAGAATCAAAGATTTTCACTGGCAGATGGTGTATTTTTAGTAAAAGTTGGTTTTTTTTTTTTTTTCTTTGCTGCTTTTCTTTAGCTGGCTGATTTAAAAATGGAAAACAAACATGAAGGTAAAGTATTGTGTTAGCAAAGGGAGGGAATACCTATACGTATATATATTTTTAAACTGATTCCAACAAAAATTGGGAATTCACCCACGCCATCTAGTGGCAAATAGATGTTTCTTAAAGTAATTTTGAACCAGGTATTTGACTGATTAAGGCTGGTTTAGTGTATGCATAAGTGTATGCACATGCATTTTCCATGAAATGCAGGTGAAATTTATTTTTTTCTATGAATCCATCAAACTTCTGGATTTAAAGTTTTTGTTGAATTGCAATTATCAGCCCAGCAATGGGCTTAAATTCATATCCATGCCTTGATGGAGTTCATGGTGGTTATCTCATGAGCTGTGACTGCACAAATATTTTTCTGCAGTTGTGTGCCATTTTCAATTACCATGAGAAAATACAGTCAGACAAAGGAGATGAGTTTTATTCTTCTACTTACTGAAGGACAAGTGGTTTTAGTGAGCTGAGCGACAGCCACTTTGTAAAGAATCGTTGACCACTACTGAACGGACAGGGCACTAAGGAACAGTTGTTTGGGCTTAGGGATTTGCCTGTCACTGTTTCTTTCCCAGTTTGATCATCCTCAAGCCTGCCTGCAGCAATGGCTCTTTCCTGTTGTTTAGGACTGACTGGCCTATGTTTAATTGATGTTCATGTGGGCTCTGCTCTGTTTTGGTCTTCAAAGCTCTTATTTTGATATCTGCTACTACCATCTAGTCAGAAATATTTAAGTTTTTAAGCAGCACTAAGTCATTTCTTAATGAAGTTTGCAAGCCGTGTCTCATACTGATTGTGCTTAAACTGCTCCTGCTCCTGACAGCTTTCATTTTATGTGGATCCAGTTACCACAGTTTATGTGTTTGCTAAGATGGCATTTCTTAGCATTCCCTTGCAACTATTTGCAGTGAACTTTTTGCTATGAAATTTGAATATATTATAAAGCAATGTAGTGAAATCAAACCCTGGGCAGTACCAAAAAATATTAAAACTACTATGTTTGTGCATTGCCAGATCAATCTCTAACAGAAGCAGTGATACAGAAAGCTATGTGGTGAAGGCAATTTCCCTGTTGAATACTGCTTTGGGAAAGGCTTCTGATGCAGCTTTCTTTTGCACATCTGCTTCAAAATGCTTGTGCCTGCGTTTCCCTTTTGTGTGTTGCCTTCTAGAATTGCTTAGTAAAGTTTCCTGTTTCTTTGCTAGGTTTGTTGAGAATTTAAGAATTTGGTTTGTTTAGAATTTAAGAGTTTGCTCCTCTAAAGAGTCACTCAAGTCATTGAAAGGATTTGTGCTTGCAGAGCAAAAAAAGCAAAAAAAAAAAAAAAAAAAAATCAGTTCCAATGAACAAGCAAGATGAGTGACAGGCAGCAAGTTGATGTTGTGGAGAAGTGCTTAAATGAACCTTTATTAACTTCCTCTTTAATACAAACCAGCTGATTTATGTCTGATTTTGTTAACTATCCTAGGATTGTTTGATACCACCTATTAACTCATGATGCTCTTAATCTCTTTATTTTTCACTAATACCGTCTTCACTTAATCTTGTAGATAGAAAATATTAATTGTGTAAGTCAACATACAATTTCTCACTAATTATATAATTTACAACAAGGCATATTTTCTTTCTAGTGAAAACGCATTCCAGTCCTAACAAGCCAACAGATCACAATGTTACACTATTACCTAATTAACAAGAAACAAATATCCTCCTCATCGAAGGTAAATCATCCAGATATTGCTCTACCCCACATCCACCATGTTCAAATTTTAGTTCAGGAGGTGTTTGCTTTGCACTGCCGTATTCCTCTTTTAATGTTTTACTGATTTTATCAAAACCACCATGTCTGTGACATCATCCTTGCCAGCTGCAGTTGGAGGGCAGCAGGGCTATAGTGTCTGGTTGGGCTTCCGCTAGGGCTGAGGACTGCAGCAGTATCCCCTCCTTTGTACCCTATTTAAGTGAGAGATGCAAAGTTTGATGGAAAGCTTTTTTAATAGGCTTCCTTCCTCCAATAGGCAGCCCTTCAGCTTTGTCTGCCCATAAACAACCGGTTGAGGAGAATGTGCCGTTGCCACTTTGGCCTCACTACTTATCCCTCTAATTTCTCATGAATTATTATTAATGACCCATAGGAAAGTTCCCTGTAATGACCAGCTGCGTGACTTACTTGATGCGATGATCTGCCATACCCAGTAGTACATCTAGCAGTTTAAGAGAGCGCAAAGAATTTTAAAAGTGGAGCAATCTGAGATCTCTCAGACTCAAGACAAAAATATAACTTATATTGAGGTATAACAAATATTGAGGTAGCAGCTGGAAATGAGAACCTAGACATTAACAGTAACCTGGTTAAAGAGCTGGTTTTTGAGCATGGAAGGTCTGGCTGTTCTTCGCTCTAGCTGCTTCATTTCACATCAGCTTTCACCTATTCTAGCATAGAAAGTACCATGAATTAGCTTTACTTTCACTGTTTGTCTCAGGGCAGCTCTGTTCTTCCAGCACTGCACACAAGCAGCTATGGAGAGCTTTGCTGGGGGGGATTGTTCTCAATCTCGTTAAGTCTCCATCTCTCTTTTTTTTTTTTTTTTTTTTTTAATCTCCCACATGTGGTTTATGTGAAGTGCTGTCAGGAGGGGGTGCTGTGTAGCTGAGCACGCAGCGTTTCCTACCAGCCGGGGGAAGCAGTAGCTGTGCTTCCGTGAGTACCCTGGCTGCTGCTGTCCTCTGCCTGCACCTTAAATGTCTTCTTCCAGTTAAGAGAAGAATGGTTTGTATAGATGCTTTGCTAATTGTCTTTGCTAATTGATTAAGAAGGCAGATTGACCTGCTGCTGCAATAATCTGCTGGAAGACCTTGTGCAGTCAGTGAGCTTCGTCATTCAGCTGCTTTCATGTGAGGTGGCGATGACAATACCAAGCTCCTGATGGCAAAAGAAGAAAAAGGGGGAGGGAATGATATTATCAGCATTTTGTTGTTAGCATTTATTAAATGTAAAGTTCACTTCCTGATAACATTGCAGCAGCTCCAGTGGTGATAATGCTAGAAACATGGACAGGTTTACAGTTTTAATCCTGCCTGGATGCAGTGGCAGAACCTGCTGAGCTCTGCCCACATGAGCAGGTCTGTCCCTTGTGCTCAGGTGCTAGCTGGCTGCTCATGCAGAAGCAATGCTTGCCCCAGGGTAAGAGCCCTTCAGGGAAAGCAATATCTCTTTAGAAAGGCTGCTATCGCCTCACCAGCAGATACATAACTCAAGGCTGACTAAAAGAGCAGCCTTTCAGCAGGCTTGGAAAGCTTTTCGAAAAAAAAAACGAAGTCCTTTATGTTACAGTGAACTAAAGCTATTAGCCTCTAATTAAAACATGAGGTTTCATCTTTACCTTTCTAGAGATCACAGAAATCTATGTATTTTTCCGGCTGTAAGCCAGAAATCAAACATTCATCATGTAATTGCACTAAGTCTGTGCTAATACTTCTCATTAAGTATGATTTATGAATTCCACAAGAGCCTAAGAGGTAAATATATAAAATTATTCTGAAGCCTGCGAAAATGAAGCCATTCCAGTTTCTTCACGTGACTGTTCAGCAGGAAGGATATATGCAAAGAAGAACATGATGGCTCTCACATTTGGTAAAGACGCTACTTTTGATCTTTTACCTTTGTGCTTCTCTCAAGTCCATGTGGTTTTCATCCCATGTCACTGCTGATGTTCCATCAAAGATAACATTTCAGCTGTCACTAGAGCAGTGTGGCTTGGTGGAAAGCCCCTTTGGCTGGGACACGGAAGACGTAGTTTACTGGGGGCTCCTCTGCTTGATTGCTGGGTGACCTTAAGTAACTCACTGTCTCTTTCCTGAATGCCTTTCACTTATCTGTCAATGGGAAATGGTGTATTTAAAAATATATATATATAGTAGTACTATTATGTAGCTAATTGGTCTTTAATCCTATAGTCAAGACATAGCATCAAAGAAGGAAGAACATAATGATGTTAGTACAGTTTCATAGCAATCAGGATGAGGAATAAACTACCATATTGTGAAACCTAGCTACTTTTTTTGTACCAGAGGACTGAAGCATGCACAGTGATGTTTGTTTTTAATTAGACCTTGCACAGGAGTGTCAAACAATGCAAATATTTTTGTATTTCTTGTATCCTGATCAGTGGGCAAGAGTGATTTAGGGTGAAATCCCTCTGATTCTTGAAGTGTGTGAGCCAATGGATAAAAGTAAAATGGAATACAAAAATATAGGTAAGTGAATTCTTCCTATATCTGTATGTATTTCTAATCTGGGTAACAGTGTCAACAGTTATTCTCTACGGGATGTAACTTTTATCTGGTAAATGATTACATTTAATAGTAATGGCTTTAACTTTTAACTTGTGTCTGCATTTATTAAAATCTCAGGATTTAACTATTTTATTCTTTTAGGCAAAAATGAGAGGACCATCTAATTTTCCTGCTTCACTCTTTCAGATTAACTCTAAACCCTACATAACCAGGTCATCCAAAAACTAATTTAAAATCTTGCTTCCTTTAGAGCAGTGAGGCGTACAAAAAAAAGCAACAGCAGAATATGCTGTTTCATCTCAGGAGAGATAAGGGGGAAGAGCAAATGCTTCAGCTCAGGAAGGGAGGGGACAGGGCAGCACAGTCTGGCAAATGCTGTCTTAGAGCAAAGACTTGCTCTAGAGCTAATACTGCATTAGAGCAAAGGCTTCCTGTTCTGTGCCTCCTCACTAGGTAACTTCCATTCATGGAGCAGACTCTGTAACTGAATTGCACTTACATTAGTTGCATGTGCAGGAACCAAGTCAGTTATAAAATGCAGGCCCTTGGATTAGTTTGGTTGGTTTCCATAAAAGGGCCTTGCTTGCTTTTTCCCAAGCTTCAGGCCATTTTCTCAAGGAATCTGTATACAGAATACTTGTTCCATAACCACAGTGAACAGCCTTCCATTCCCTGGCAGTCAGTTACATTCTTGAGGCCTTCGTCCCTTTCTGAAGTTTAACTCTGCAGGAGCCTGTGCAGCTGCTGAGCCTAATCCTTCTTTCAGTCTTTCATGTCCCCAGCCCTGGCCCTGGGGACTCGGCTGTTGACAATGGCTGCAGTGCATCCCCTTGGGTGGAGGGCGAAGATTAGCCTTGCTGTGCACGACTGAGGATAAGTCACAGTGAGGATAATAAGGAGCACTCTCATAGCGCTTTACATCTTCAAAGTGCTCTTCCGATACTAATTAATCTGCCAAGCAGCCTTGTGACAAAGGTATGTGTTTCTACTACGTGTAACTTAAACTGTATTATATTGTTATGCAATGAAACAATATTGGATAGTGTCTTCAGATAAGAATGAGGAAATCAGTTAACCAACTGCTGTCTGCTTCTATTTTCCACACCTCCACCAGATGAGACAATTTCAAAGCTGCCCCTTTCTTTTGGTTAGCTTAGTAACATCTTTAGCCTCTGGGAGCTTTTAACCCTGTCCAGAGGGCACGAGTTCAGGGCTACTAGAGCCGGGTTAAAGCTGCACCATTTGGCTTGAACTGGACAGCCCCAGTTTCTGTGCTGCTGGTGCCTTATTTTACTTACTGTATGTGCCCTTGTCACTAAGGGAAAAACAGGTCATGCTCTGTGTGCATGTGGTATGCTGACATGTCAAGAAAGAGTGGATATGCTCTATTTTAACTGCAGGACTTCAAAACCTTTCAGTGCAGCTAAGTTACCTGCCCCAGTACTCCAGCGTCTGCAGTTTTCTGTCTGCATGAGCTGCTAGCATGAACTTGAGCAATTGGTAAGTAAAAGGGTAGATCATCACATCCATGGTGGGAAGATAACTCTCATTAGACAGATATAAATATAGCTTTTGAATGACCTATTGAGGTGATTAGGGATACATTTCTTAAAATATAAGCTCAGCAGCAGATCAGAATATGAATAAGAAAGTTAGGACATGTGAGGAAGGAAAACAAGAACCAAGGCAGTAAACTTTGATATGTCACTGAGCAAATCCAGGCTGCAGGTACCTCTGGGATACTGTGCACACTCTGCTCAGTCCATCTGACTAATCCTTTTTGAGTCAGGAATGACAGAGTAGAACTAGGAAGGATGCAGAGAAAGATAATACAGTATGGGAGAACCTCTCTGCAGACAGAGATCAAATAAATAAAGCTTCAACCTGGAAAAGACACTAATGAGAACTTTAATAAAGGCTGTGAATGGCACAGAGAATAACAAGAACAATAACATTACATAAAAGTCAGGGTGTACCCATTGAAATGACTGAGGTAAAGGAAGGAATTTTTTCACACAGTGTAGAAGTGAATTGTGAAGCTTATTGGCACAGGATGTTCTAGATGCCAAAACAAAATGTGTTCAATTAGCGATTAGGCAGATTTATGGAAGAGAAGGCCAGCAAGGATTGTTAAACACGTTAGACCAGATGGAACCACCGACTTAAGAAGTCCTAAAATGTTGGCTGCCAAGAGACTAAATCTGAGCAAATATCACTCTGTTGTTGGCTCTTAGACATTTTCCCTAGCCATCTTCAGGCAGGTAAACTTCTACTCTCATTTGTTAAGGTGATTCTCATAGTTTATCCCAAGCATGTACTGAGCACACGTAACTTTTGTAGTGTTGTGCCAGCATATGTGCAAGTAAAATATGACATGTGCTGCCAAAGTAATCACAATCTGAAAACGGTACAGCACACTTCATGTTGCAAGGAAAGTTTTTCCTGTAACACGGGAAGACGTGCCCATTTGCCTTTGTGTCTGTTATCCCTTCTCAGGAATGCACCTTCCTCCCTGAAAACTTGCCAGTGTACAAACAAGTGATTAAGCAAAGCACAGCAAAACCTATCTGCAGTCAGACTTTTCATATTCTCTAATTAGATTGCAGAGTCAGCATAGAAATTAAAATGGTCTTTATTGCTTGCTCCAAACAGCCAAGTCCTTTATCATGATGTCTTCATGCCAGCTGAATCCAAATCATCAGACATTATTTTAGAAGAAGTAACAACACTCTTTTGACTCGTGCACAGGAACAGTGGAGGTTTACATTAAAATACCATCATATTATTTTTTTGTTTGACAGGAAGAAAAGTTATTTCACAGAGAGGGATTTTATGGGTCGTATACTCACTCAAAAGTTCTTCATATTTTCTTTTTGGATATAAAATGCTCTCACAGAAGTAATTAAAATTGGTGTGTTTTCCACATCTTTTTTTTTTCTTGATGTCCTTCCTGCAACTGTAGCTGGCTCTCAGCTCGCAGACATATTTGTCATGCAAGGCTTGTTCAGCATATTTGGCTAGATACATTGTGCTTTAGGAAGCTAGGAATTTTCCACGTTCCAGCATACATTCCACTGACCATAGCTATGTGAGTTTGACTCCAGGAAAATTCAGCCTCTGCAACCCAGAAGACGCATAAGCTCTCACAGGAGAGTGGGTGGGAGGCAGGGAGGGGAAAGTTCAAGTGCTGCAGGGTGGGAGGAAAAACTGCACTGGATGTGGATCAGTCTGGTTTGGCCAAAACAGCTATTGATACCACATCTGGACCTTGAAGTGCCTGTAAACTTGGCGCTCGGGAGCTGCGTTGCTCATGCTCTGTTCAGTGTTCACCTCCTCTTCCAGCACAGGGCTCTTCCCCGTCCCCCAAGTGGGAGAGGGGCTGTGATCCCCGAAGGCTCTGTGTGTTGTTCATGAATTGCCCACTCTCAATTCACCATTCCTGAGTGATGAGGAGGACACTGAAAAGGGGCAAAGCTGTATAGAGGAGCAATATTTTAGCAGAGTCGAACTTAGGATGACTAAAATGAGCGCGTGCTTTGAAATTCCTTCTGACAGTCATGTGCCGGTCTCTCATTCCTGCAAGTCTCTAGGGAGAGAAAGAGACTGTTGGTTAAAATGATGAACACTCTGTAAGAGTGTTCCTGGAATGGTAGCAGAGGTGAAGCTCTGGGAAGAGCTGTGTTTGAGCAACATGGCCCCGTGAGACTCTACAAGGCTAGCTGCATCACAGAGCCCGTTTTTATGAAGGCAGTGTTGTGGTCTAATAGAGTAAACCTGCACCACCGTGGTTCTGCTGCGTATCCAGAGTGCAGGGTAGGGAAGTGCCTCTTTGGAAATGGCAGCCTCGTGTCTAAACACTCGGCTACAAAGCAGCAGCCCTGGGTGCACGGGAGTCTTGCAAAACTCGCAGCTCTGCGGGCTGCAAGATTTCACACCCCTCTCTGTGCCGCTCTCTTTGCTGCAAAGGAGTGAAACAGAAATGAGCCGCTCTGTCAGACTCTGCAGCTGAGGCCAGGTATGGAGCCAAGATAAAAAGCTGTGTGATTAGATGGGGTATCTGAACTACATAGGCTATGAACATCATTAGGTGCTGGCATGTCTTTTCTGATAAGCTTTGGACCAAATTTATTGCATGTGCTGCAGGTATAACAATGTTGGGGAAATCCATGATGTAAATTTAACACTTGTGCTTTTCTAATATACCTCTAGCTGCTATGCTATAGAAGCACCAATAGCAGTACTGAAGTCTTGAAATAGCAAAGCAGCCATCTCTGTGTGTCATCCTGCCTTGATTAATGCCATAGCTGTTTACCAGTTGGATTTCCTAGGACCTCTCACCACCAAGGCTGCCTCCATGCAAACAGATGGCTGCAATGTGTGACTTCCCACAGGTCTGGTGGGATCTAGCGCAGAAATAAGGGTTTTTTTCCTCAGCCTTCTGGTCTGATGCCAGGCAGGCCAAGCTGTCATCAGGGTGATTGACACTGGCCCGTCACTGCTCATGTCTAGGGGCTAATGTGTCTCTGCTGCACAAACCAAAGCAGAGATCTATGTGGCAGAGGCCCTGGCAGGGTTAAGGCGCAGCTTTGCTCCTCCCTCTCCTCACTGTTGTGAGTAAATAGTAGCAGCTGTGCTTGGAGTGCGGTGGGGGTAGGTGGATCTTGCCAAGTTAGGGAAAAACAGCTCCTTGGAGGGGAAAAAACACCTGCAAGGCCTGGGTGGCTCCTCTGCAGTTCTGCTGGGATGGCTGCCTGAGGATGAAGGTGGCTCAGTGAGTGCCTTCTGCTGCTGGTGGCTGTGGCTTTTGTGCTGCTGCCAAGGATGGATGTCTGTCCTGGTCCTGACTCCATAAGGGAGCAGGGCTGGCATGTGAGACCTCTTAGAGGAATGCATGAGAGACCTTTTGACTAAGAAAGCAGTGAAATGGTGCTGAGAGGCTGCCTGGCAAATGGGATTGCTCAAGTCCCTTATTTGGAAGCGGGGAGAAAGTGTTCAGGTCTCTGAGGCTTGGTGCTGAGCAAGTCTTCCTCAGCCAGGTGGGGGAAACAGCGCTTGAGACCAGGATGCTAGCGGTTCTGATCTGCACTCTGGGCTTTATGGCTTGCACACTGTACCACACCCAGTTAAGCCATTAAATGCTGTCACAACAGTCGAGGAGAGCTGAAATGGTCCCTCTCTAAGTGCTGCTTTCCTGATGGGAAGCCCCAGGCACAGGGGTTGTGCTGCTTGTCTGCTGATATGTGGAAAGAGGAGGTGGCACGTGGACTAATGCATCGGTCCAGCAGGTGACACAGAGTTTCTCCCCCTGCACACGCGCTCACTTTCTCTGTATGTAAATACAGGACAGACAAAGAACAGCTTCTTGAATGCCAGTGGGACTGCAGTTAGTGACGATTATCCTTACAATAAATTAGCTATTTGGATAGCTGGATGAACCTGTTTTTGTGAAAAATTCAGTTAATATGGGACAGAATGTATTTGATGATTATTTTAGTTCTTTGATGCTTGGATGATCTGTTTTCACAATCAGAATACACATCCATCCCGTATCAATTAGGGCATTCATCCAAGAGATGAATTTGTGTCAGAGTAGATCAAGTATCTCTTGAATCTGGGTCTGTGCTGAATGCAGTCACAGAGGCTAATGGTTATTTGGGGGTCTGTCTTATGGGAGATTTCCTTCTGGTGGCTTTGGATGGGAGAAGGATAAAACACTGTGAAAGGCCTCAGTGTCACATTTCTTCTCTCTTTTTTTTTTTTTTTTTTTTTTTTTAATAGATGAAACTATTAAGACTTTTGCTTTACCCCTATATGTAGTTATTCTGATTTAAGGAGGAGAAAAAAAAAAAGTGACCTTTTCAGTTGTTCTCCATTAGAGAAAGAGAGGCCTGGCTGGCCTTGAGCTAATGTTTTTCCCTTCCCAAATCCTGTTTTTCTAAGGCTTCTCACCAAAACGTATTGTTTTTAGGATAAAAGCATAAGGAGAAAAGATGCTTTCATGAAAATAGGAACCAAGTGTTCTCTAATCAGAAATAAGGCTAGACAGAGCTGTGAGGAGCGTTCCACCAGGCGAGCCCTGGGACCCCGGCAGTGCAGGGCTCCTGGCTGCGCTGTGGAAGCCGGTGCTGGAGCATCCTCTGCGGAGCGGGCATGCACAGCCATGGCAGGACCGTGCAAGAGAGGGCACAAGGCGGGAGTGCTTCCTAGGAACCACATCTTACGGTTAGCTGCTTCTTTTTCTACCCTTCCTATTATAGAGAACTGGAAACAGATTGTGTAACTTGCTATTGTTGCCTGTGAATTGCTGTCCAAGAGGCTTATGGAAAACCTGCTTATGACTTATTTCCATTTCTGTGTCTGACTGGAAAGAAAACAAAGTGCCAACTTCAAAGGGAGTTCTCACTGTTACTCAGCACTAGCTGCTGATTCCCTGCCTGCCTGTTCTCCGTTGGTTGCCGTTCCAAGAACTGAGCACTGACTGCTCTTTCTCTTGGGGGTTTTACGGAATGATGTTCAGGCAGGAGAGACTCTTTCTCACACACGTGTGCAGCCCTGTGATTTCCCCTGCACATGACGTGCAGCAGAAACCAGACCAGGCTGTTTGTTGCACCCTGTGCTTCACCTCATGATGTGGAAAAAGGAACTCACCAGAGACCTCTGATCTCCCCTTTCATAGGGATTTGGGAAAACTAGGCCAGTGTGGCCTTCCCTATGGGTGGAAAGATTGGAGTGGTCACTGCTGGCACTTGGGGAGCTATGTGATCTCCTACCTGTGTTAGGAGTGGGCTGGACTAAGCTTCCTCTCTGAGCCAGCTTCCCTTAACCAGTGCTCCTGGTTGCTGCTTTGGTTGGGGAGGTCCATTCTGGTCATCCACATTAGTGAATCGTATTTGGCACAAGCTGAGGAGCTCGCTCGGAGCCAACAGGGAATTCCATCCCAATCCCTGGGACTCGGCCCCGAGGCTCTGGAGAGCATCTCCAGTGCTCAGGTCATGGTTGGTTGGGCAATTGTTTGTTGGAGCTCTTTTGCAATCCTGTGTCCTCTGTGGAAGTGACTGTAAATGCAGTTTAACTTCCTCTTTCTCTTAACTCCTTTCTTAAATATCTAAGGCTTAGAGAAGAAAAAGTCAGAAAATAGAAGCCTGTGTTTTCTGTTTGAGATCAAGCTCAGCCCTCTGTGCTAAGGTTTTGGCCCTCTGTGCTCATCAGTTCATGTTGTTGACCAAAATACTCAAGATGAAGAAAACAAAAAAGAGCCTTGTAACAGTAGAGAATTGAAGAGACCATGGGCTGTAGCAGAGCCGAAATTCCTTCCTGGATAAACTGTTTAAGTAGCTTGGAGCAAGAATTTGACAGTGAAACTGGCTCATGTTAACGTTACTGCCTTAGCGAGTTTGGGAACGGTGCTGAGTCAGCACCGTGCACTTGACTTTGTGGTTCTTTGGCTTTACTCCCAGGAAGGCTGAGCACACGGTTTTTGTTGAAGCTCTTTGACCCTTTCTTTACAATCAAATCTAATCTCTGAGTTACCTTTCATTCTGCTTTTGGGATTGGCTCCCACAGTAACAGCATTTTCCTTATCCTATTGACTTTACAGAGCTGATGTGGATTCCGTCATTGCATGGCATTCAGCTCCATTTTCCTATCATTTTGCTGGAAAATCCTCAGCAATTTCAGCAGCTCTGGTGTTAAAATTCCAGTTTTGCCTGTCCCTTCAAATGCAGTTGCTCTTCTGGATGCATTATTATCCTTTCCTTGGCAAACTTTAACAAATCTCCAGTAATAGATTTATGCGGCTTTAAAAACAACAAAAAATAGGAAATGCCCTATTAATACACTGGAAATAGAACGGAATCAGGCTGGAAGACTCCAAAATGGGCTATAAAAGCACAAACAGTGATGTAAAACCCATGTGTTCAGCAGGCTGTAAGCCAGGAGTCCCAGGCTCTAATCCCAGTGCTGAGCAGCCATGCTCAGCTAAGAAAACTAAAAAGCGGAAGGAAAAAAAAGAGGAGACTTTGTTTGAATTTCCTCATCTTTTCCTAGGCAGACTCCTCTTACCATGCAGATTAACAATTTAGGACTCACAGGTTACTTAGACTTTCCATGTGAAGTGTCCTCTCAGATCTCCTCCGGCCCCAGCCTCTGTGGAAGTCCATGGATATGCAAGTACCAATGTGCACCCTAGCCCCAAAATGCTACATTCAGACTGATACTGAAAATGCCAGTGTTGGAGATGGTAACTAGTCACCCTTTTACTCAAGTGTCACAGCTTTTGACTCTTCTCCATACCTGCTTTCTGTAAGAAAGCGGAAGGTGAGGCTTGCTGGAAGATCTCTGCATTTCAGGAAAGGCCATGAACTACCACATGCACAGAAAGTATTTATTTATTTATTTATTTATTGATTGATTGATTCTGACCAGGAAAAGGTCTTGCTCTATAAGAAGGCATTTTTTATCACTAAGAGAACTGTGGAGTAGATTGAAAACTGGAATATATTTCTGAACCAATTACTGGGAGGGAAATGGGAGTTTTGCTGGTCTAAGGAGTACAGAACTGAGACTTAAGTATGGAAGCTTATTCAACAACTGTGCTATTTTTGGCTTCTGAACTGTTCGAATGTCTGTTTATTTTTAAGGTCGTTTTCTGTTTGCATTTCATATACACCCTTCTGGTGGGTGGGAGACATTATAAAAACAATCACTGCTCCTCAGAGTTATGCACTGAACTATAAGAGGGATGGGAAAAGCAGAGCTTTGTGTACTTACTACTTTAAAAAACAGAAACATCTGTTTAGGTCATGAAGTTTGTTGACCCACTCTAAGCTATGTCCCCACCGGAAAAATACCATTTCTATTAACATAAACTACTGCAGAGGATTGCGAAAGAATTGGAAAACTTGGTCAGATGAAAGAATGGGATAAACAGAAAGGAAGCATCAGATTTAGCAATTCTTCACTCATATGCACCTTAAAATAGCAAAGGGAAGACCAGAACATTCATTCCATGACTGAGGAGTTTCTGAAAAATCAGAATTCATGCTGGGCTAGCCACACTTAAATCAAAGCATGTGTACTGTTTCTTAAGACTCTTGTTAAAAAACCACACACTGTTTGTTGTATTTTTTTGGCTTCCTCCTGTTGGCCATGTCTTTATTCACACTCACATAATACAAATTCATTGGACAATGGCAGTTTACAAAAAAGTAACAATGATTATTTTAAACATAAATTTAAAAACCTCAGTCTGGCCATTTGGCATGCAATGCGGCAGTTGAACCAGATAATGGTAAGGAAACGGCTCGCAACATTGGAAGCATACTCTCAGCCTTGTTCCTTTTCCAGAATATAAAATACATAGTACAAAAATATACTAAGAAATAATTGAGATTTTGTTGTATAAATGTCTGCTGCAATACAATTGCTGTTGTCTAACTTTCAGTATATTTATTCCCACACTATAGTAGGATAAAATATTTGAGTAAAAATGGTTTATTTTTAACCTGACATGAACTTAAAAGTTCAAATTAAGTTAACTATAAAGTCTTAGGCTCTAGTCCTGAGAAAAACCACAGTCAGGATCTTAACTTGAACTCGGTGAGACTGATACAAGTGAGATGAGCACACCTGTAAGCATCCATTTCCCTCGGGCCTTGCTCGGGAGGCAAGTAGAAGGTGAAATGCTGCACCTCATAATATCCTATTTTAAGGCATTTTCTGGATCTTCCTTCAAGACTTTTAGCAGCTCTCCTTCCATGGGCTATTCTTTTATTTTAAGTTAAACAAGACTTTGGTAATCTGGTGAATCCACCTATTTTGAGATCTGCACTTAGTTTAGTCAACTTCAGGAAGCCTCCTCCTTATCTCATTCCTCCACGTTAAAATCTTATCCACCCTCTTTTCTCCTCCTCCTTTTCTGCTTACCTGTCATCACCAAAATTGCTTCTTTCCACAAGAGAACTGAATGTACCAGCACTTTGCAAAGGCTGCTCTCATCAAGCCTCATATGACCTCTCTGCATTCAGAGCACAATTTCCGTAGTGTTTCCAAGGTTCAGAAAACCTAGCGTAGAAACCAAAGCCTGTGCTTATCTTGCCATACAGAGATGAGAAGCTGTCCAGTTGGGCTTGTACACTTTCAATGAGATTTTTTTAAAGTAGATGCTTAAGGAAAATGCCAGCCCTGGAAGTTCTCTTTTCCACAAAGAAAACAGAAAACAGGCATCAAAAGCAGCAGGTCCCATCTGGAGGTCCTTTAAGCTAAGACAGACAAAAACTCTTACCTAGCAGACAAGCATTTTTAAAATCAATCATTTCTTGCTCCTTTTCCTTCCAACAGCAGATCTCAAAACATTTAAGAAAATAAGTTAGTATTGCTTCATTTTTGCAGACAGGAAAACTAGGGCACAGAAGATGAACTCATTTGGACCAGCACTGATCTTCAGGTCTCATCTACCTTAGTCCTTGCTCTTCACTAAGCTTGTGTTATATGACACAAATTCTCAGAATTACCAAAGGCAACTTCCCATCCCTATCCCCAAAACAAATAGCATAAGCAGAGGCCAAAATCCAGCTTCCCAGGCATGGCCTCCACAGAAAATATTAAGAAGGACATGCATTGGAGGCTGGAAGTTGGCTTCCCAGTTTCCAAATGCCACTTGTTCCCAAGATGGTCAGCTATGGAAAGATGACCAAGATACTTCTGAGGTATAAAACTCTGTGTCTGCTGGCCATTGGTCTACTTTGTCATCATCAGATTTGTCACTGTCATCGCCACTAGAAGGTTCGAAGCCGGGCATGGCAGCGTGGAACTGCTCTGGCTGCCTGAGTCCGGCCTCCGCCTCCTTCTTCTTTTCAGCCAGTAGCTGTCTGTAGCACAGGTTGCAGACCCTCAGCGGCTTGGGGGAGAGCCGTGGCATCAGGAACCTCTGCCTGGAGCAGTCTCCGCACACGACGAAGCCACACTTGCGGCAGTGGTGCCTTCGCGTGAGTGTGGAGAACTTGGTCTGGGTGCAGCGCATGCAGATGTCTGTTGCCTTGTCCGGGATCCACGGGGCCGCGTGCTCGGTGGAGGGCTGCCGGCCCGTCTTTGTCAGCAGGTGCCTGATGCACTCCTCCAAGTGGCTGATCCACTCCTTCCTCTCTGTGAGGGAGGCTGCAGAAACCACAAAGGACTTCTTTGAGGTTTTGATCATCCAGCGGTTCTTCATCTGCAAGGTGTCTGGCAGAGTCTCCAAAGTGACGTCTTCAAGGGGAATGATGTGCTGGGAATTGTACTTCCTTTTGTTGATCACTATGCTCCCGTACACGAGGATGTCATTGAAAAGGAAGAATATCCGAGGCTTGGGTTTCTTGCGGCATTCTTTGGTTAAAATCCCTTCCCCTAAAAGGACCCTTCCTGGCACAGCTAGCGGCTGCCCAGATGCTCCAAAGCAGTTTTCCACGGCAGCAATACGCTGGCTGTTGATCTCCGTGTTTACAAGGTGGTCCACCATCTCCAACTCGCTCTGCAGAGAGGAAGAAAACGGAAGTGGTGAAGCTGCACCAAACCCTGGCACCAGCAGGAGACCAGCGAGCAAACTCACCCAGGTGAGAAATTTCAAAACTAAACTGAGATTACGATTAATCTCTTCTTTGCTCTTTACTGTGGAAAATTACTTTTAAAAAGTAATAAACACAAGTTTCCAACCTGCTTTAGTGGCTAGCTAAAGTTGTTCAGTTTAAAGCAAAGCAAGCCCTCTAATGCAGAATTGCTTGTTCCAGTACAGCCTTTTCTATCCGTAAAACTGTGTTCCCATCAGAGAGAAAGCAGGTTGCTCTGACACACCTTTTAGGTGGTACTTTTATGGTTATGGAAATTAGTTGCACAGGAGGTACTGTAATGGTTTGAGGATCTGGGCACGTCTCCTTGCTGTGCCTGCCCTCCCAGTGCGGGCCTCGTGCTCGTGCGCTCAGCTAACGGGTTGTAGGTGGCTGCATGTGCAGGGAGGAAACCCATGCTCTTTGGAGCAAGTCTCCCATTTCTGGCTCTGCCATTTGGGGCCAGAGCCAAGGTAACGTTTTAGAAGAAGGGGCTGGGATGCTCTGTTGTTTGTTGCCTCTCCTCCTTGAATGACGAAGGAAATTAAAAAAAGCACAATCCACGTGAACAAACCTGTGGGAGCCAACACCTGCCTCCATTACCCCAGCTATGTTTGGGCATGGGTGCTTCCAGTTAAAACATGCATCATTTTGAAAATGTCCTGACCTCTGCTGAAGGAGAAGTAGAAGAAAGCAGGCTCATCCTTCCTTATACCATTATTTTCCTAGGACCTAGATTTTTTTAAAAACATACAGATACTCTGAAGCAAAAGCAAATATTTTGCTATCCCTGGTTTCTAGGAAGGAAAGCAATGTTTGCAAGTTGATTTTTTTTTTTTTTTGCCCCTAATTCCTTCTGTGTTTAATGGTAATACCCCAAGACCATACTGGCTAACATCCACGAGAAAGTGAGTCATTTCCTCTTAAAGCGAGGTAGTTCAGCGATCACGAGGTAGCTCACAGATCACAGGAATGTGTGTAGCCCTAGTTTCTATTAGCACTTCATAGAATCACTAATACAGAGCCCCTGTCCAGAAGTTTCTTCCCATCCTATTTGTACTGAAGCTTTACAGCTGTGAAATGTTGGAACCCAGATAGGAAGAGGATACCATGCTGAGTCCTGTGTCTTTGGGATAATGATGATTTACATTCTTGTCTTGCCCTTCACCCCAAAGCACTTCTTCAGACTGCTAGAAGGGAAACCACAGAGTAGCTGCTCGAGGTTGCTGCACGCTGTTTATCTCTTGCCCCAGCCATTTAACAGAGTGCTTAATTCTTCTGAGTCGTAAGAGTATTTTTCTTTGGAGCTGGTCAGGACGTGCTGAATTTCCCTGCTGTCTGCAGAAAGTTGAGGCACTGGTTTAGCCCCAGGAGGAAACCTCAATGAAATGACCCGATCTGCAGAAACAGCTTTCACCAAGAAGAGTTTTGTGGCCACTGCTTCTAAAAAGCTGGCGCCTGTGACTGCATGTCAAAGGGATTTCATGTTAATCCACAGAGACAGCACCCTCGGCAGCACAGGGCCTTGTTGGGAGTCTGCCAGAGCGCGAGCATTGCCTGCGCCAGCCCCAGCTACTCCGTGACGATCGGTCCCAGAACAACCTTACATGACTTTCTCTGATCCTGACATCCTAAGGTGAATATGAGCTGACAAGGCACTAGGAGAACAAAAACCATGGTCTCCCTCAAACAGAAGGGATTGAGAAGCAGTTCTGCGTTCCTTCTGCAAAGATTTTTTTCTTCAGGGCACCAGAAGCACCAGATAGATTTGATGGAGTTGGACAGGACTGAGTATATTCACTCATGCACGTCTTTCAATATGAAATGCAACTTAAAATTAACAACAATGTACATATTTACAACAAGAAGCATCAAAGAGTCAGTAGCAGCATAAGAAACCACCTTTAGAAGAAGTCAGAGAAATGAGCAGCTCTGGAGTAAGGAGGTGTTTCTGAAAGCTTTGTGCTTTCTGAGGAACAAATGGAGGGAGAGGAGGAGGCCGGCCTTGGCATGCTGAGCGCAAGAATGCGCCCGTGCCCCACTCCCTGGAGAGCAACGCTGAGCCAACAGCCTGTAGTCACGAGATGCTCATCATAAGCACTGCTCTGAAGAACCAGATGTGGAAGGGTGGGATTAGATGAGCAGTGGCTGAAGTAATGCCCTAAAGAACCTCCCATTTCAATACACATATTCAGGAGCTATATGAAGGAATTTATTATTTGTTGTCAGGAGAGGAGAAAGACTTCATTCCCCTCTGCGATTTGCCAGCCTGACTGGATCCATATATTGAGGGAGAGGTTCTGCTACAAGATCTACATACAAGTCTATTTTGGGTTGCACAGTGCAGCACTTTCTTTTTCCCCTCCCTCCTAATTGCACAAAATTGGGCCATAAATGGGCTGAAGTATAGGGGAGCAAAATACAGTCCACAGCTGTAAACTCCCTCACTTCAAATAGTTGGAGTTTTACCTATGCTGGGATGTGTTGTCCTCAGGTTTCTTACCAAGAAAAGCTTGGACAGGGCGGGTTGTAAGGAAAGGAACACTAAAAAGAAAAGAGGAAAAAGAAGACGAGAAATTACAGGTTGGAAAGCTTGGTGTGGAAACACATCAAGTGCAACAAAATACTTTTTGGCACCAGCAACACCAAATGGGATAAACCAAAGCTGTTATTCCTGCTCTCTTCAATGTCAGCAAATGACATTTGGGTTTGACCACCATTGTGCTGTCACCTCTCCCCCTGCCACGGTAAGCGTTAAGGACTGTGGGGGCTCTGCAGGACTTGCAGGGAATTAAATGATTTGAGGAAGGTTCTGTATATGCCGTGGTTAGAGGCCTAAAGGAATAGCCATATATAAAAGAAATTGTTTAGGAACTCCTATGTACTGCTGTGGCTAACTTCTCAGTTATTAATGCTTCCAGATTAGAAAGCCCCAGCTCTTTACATAAGATCGCATCTTTCAGTTTTATTCTTTGTATTTTAGAAGCGTGGTCCACACTTCCAAGCGTGTGTGGTGCCTGGAACAACTCTGTTCTTAGAGCTTTCCATGTACCGGCTCTTAATGGTGATAAAAAGGGTGTCAGCAAAGAGCCAGAAAATGTAAACCAGCTCATTTTCAAACATGAGTGTGATCAAGATTTAACTCCACTTGATTTATTTTGGTAGACATTTTTGTTTGCTTATCCAAGTTTGTTCTGCCAGGTCAAAAGGATTGTGGAAGTTACTAGGTAATACACATATTGGCACACTTACGACAGAGGCTTGTGTGATGTTACCTTTTTATGTTTGAGGGAGTTGGTTTAAATTTCATTTCAGAGTGTCAACTATCTATAACCATCAAACAATAAGCCCAGGACTATATTAATATTTTAATTTAATATAATTATAATTTAATATTTTGCACACTGGTGCAAAAAGAAGAGGTGTCCTAGTGAGGGCAGGAGGATGCGCTTTACTAGTGTTCTACTTTTAGGACAGGGGTTTCTGGCAGGGCATAGAAAAGTTGTTTCGTTTTGTCACGACATGCTGGCTCTCGCATGCAATCAGTCATCACACTGTGAACATATAGCTCGGTGAACATGACTGGTATTCAAGGGGAAAAAATACCCCATTTCTTCCGTGTACAACTCCAGGAGTCAGTTACATCTTCTAACAATGAGCACTTGGTAACTTGTGCTAATAAACAGGCAGCGCATTTCAACTTAAGCTCCTGGGTCAGTGAGTCGGGTATGTTTTTCAAGCCTGTATGTATCTAAGGTGGGTGGCTTTGGTGAAGATCCTTGTTTGCTGCTCCACCCACTGTCCTTCAGTCCTTGCTGTCAAACCAAAGTGACAGTCCTGGTTTTCCTTGTATACCTAAGGCAAGGGATGGCCCATAGGATCAGGTGTGGAGGAGGGATCGGCAAACCAACCAGCGGAAAATGCCCGGGGCCTTCAGCCTCTCCAGGATCCTGCACGAGCCGCCCCTTCCCGCCGGGCTGCCCCTTCCCGCGGGGAGCTCGAGATCCCGTTCGGTACCTGGGAAGGCTGCGCCGGCCCCGCATGGAGAAGGGCTGGCGGGGCAGGAGCTTCCCGCGTGCTGCGGGGCGCGCGGGACCCGAGCGCATCGCTCCGCTGCGCGGGGGCTCCGCCAGCACCAGCGCGGCCCGCTCGGGACCCCGAAGCGACTCGCGGGCTAAGGGCTCCAGCAGCCGCGGCCGGGCCCGGCGCTGCACAGCGCGGCTCCCGGACGAGTTACTCGCTCCGGTGGCAAAACGGCGCGGCGTGCGGTACTTGCTCCAACCGGGACGGAGCCAGGGCGCTCGTCTCCTCGGTGCCGCTTGGCTCCCCAAAACGGATCCCCCGGCCGCCGCGCAAGGCCCGGAGCGGCGCAGACTCGGCGCCTTCACCGGACAAGTCTCTTTTTTGCCCCGAGGGAAGAGGGGGTCCCGCGGTCGCGCCCCTACCTGTGCGCGCAGCACCCGCCGCCTCCGTGCGCCGCTCCCCGCGCCGGCCTCGTCCCGCGGGCCCTGGCACCGCCCCCGCGCGCGCCCGGCCAATGGGCGGCCGGGGCAGGCGGCGCGGGGCAGGCGGCGGCGCCGCTAGGGGGAGCCGTGGTGCGGCACGGGGCGCCGCCTCCCTCCCCCTCGCGCCCACCCCTCTCTTCTCCGGGGGGAGGGAGGCGGGAAGCGGTGTGGGGAGCCGAGGGGCCGGCGCTGGGGCTTCCCGGGACAGCCCGGCCGCTTCCCGGCTGCCTCTCGCCGCCTCTGGGCCGCATTCCGCGGGGCCCGCGCTGCCGAGCGCCGCACGCGTCTCCCCGTCGCGCTCAGTGGTGTGAGCTCAGTGAAATGGCTGTTTCCCGAAGTTTCTGCGCGAGCCCTCGCGGGAGCTGCAGCCCGCCAGGTGCCTGTGCCTAAAGCCTCAAAGTATCTGTGGTTTGGAGGGTTTTTTTTTTTTTTTCTTTTTTTTCACTCTTTTCCCTTGGAAGATGCCGCGGGATGGACCCAGGTAGGCCACGTTCAGGGAGATGGCTTTCGGAGCAGGGGAAGCGGCCGGCCCTCGTGGGCTCCCAGCGTTGCCCCATGCCCAAGGAAGAGCTCACCCAACCACCCAGGCCAGGACACCGCGCCTGGGGAGCCAGTCCTGGCCAAAATGTGCAAAAGTAACTGCAAATGCACAAAGCCCTGAGCTAAACATGTCAGAAGTTGCCTTAGGTGCCAGAATGATTCACATTTAGCCAGTCACAGGCTCTTAAGTTGTTTTTTTCCCCCTTCACGTGCTGTAACCATTTTGAATCCGCTGCCCGGTTACCCTTTCCGTGGTGTTGGCTGGGGACTCTTGTCCCCATGCCCAGCTGCGGCCGGCTCACCTGGGCAGCGACAGGGACGTGGTGGCTGAGCGGAGCCATGGGCTGCTGCTGCCACTCGCCTCTGGAGGTGGTTTTTGCTTCCTCCCTCCTCAAGTCATCAAAGGTCCAGGTGCGTTCGGGCAGCTGCTGCCCAGGCCGAGGGAAGCCTCCAAGTATGTGCTGTGCCTCCTACTTTAACTAGTTGCCCTTGAGAACTGCTTTTTTGTTTTTCGTTTTAGTTTTGGAAACTGTCACATCCTAGTTTGAATGCCTTAAAATACAAACTCAGAGTTCACCCAGTAACAGCTATTTGATAGGCAAACTCAGGAGCTCTTTTTTTTCCCCCAAGTTGTAAAAGTTAAATGTTTGTGAGACCACTCAGAGAAGCTGCAGTCCAAATTACCAGCTTTTAAAATCTTTTTACCTTTCTCTGGTTGTATTATCTGATCTATTACCTCTGGCATTTTCTCTGAAACTGCTTGTTTCTCAGTAGCAGAAATATCTTGCCCAATTGGGATGCTATAATTTCAAAGCAAGTAAGGGAAACTGCAGCTGCTCAGGCTGAGTCAGCCAAAGGTAAACTCTACAGGGGAGAAAATGGCTCTTTATTATCTTCTAGTGGAGAAGTTACTATCACAGCCTGCAGGAAAAGATTAGGTTATAATAGTAACAAAAACATCTGCTAAATTCTGAGCACAGTGTATGCTTAGTGCATGTCTAAACAAAACAGACATTTTATAGAATTATTTTGAATAGAACTCAGTTTTTGAGGTTCAGTTTAGGATGGAAGGAATCTCCCATGGTCATAGGGTAGCTGGTGATTTTAACTAACTGTGGAGATTCAGTGTTACTCAAGGTTTTGTCCAAATGAGTTTGGAACTTATTACTTAATGAGTGAGTAAGTCAATGTGTTCATTATACCAGTTACTTAAAAGAGTGAATAATCTCTGTCCTATGTTCTTGTCAGTGTCTGGAGGGATGAATATTTATCTGATCTAGCTCCCAGTGGAGCTGAGATCAGCTGAGATCAGCTGAGATCTGCTGAGATCTGCCCGTTTTAGGAATTTTTGGATTGCTGTAATTGATTTGCATCTCTGCTAGCCCTATCAGCACAGCCTCATATGTATCCTTGAAAAATGAGGTGCTTCAAAGTCTGAGTGCAAAAAAATAGATTGATGCACCTCTCTGTCAGTACAGATTTAAAATCTGGTCTAAAAATGTCACCTTGCAAAATATCAGTTCTAAGGATTGGGCTGGAGCAGCGGCAGACAGACCAGCTTGAGGGTTGTTGTGTCCACGTGGCTTCTCCTAAACTCAAATACCCAAAGCTGCTCACGTTTTGAATTATTCCTAGGAATCTGGCTGCAGAATGATTGTCAGAGTGATGAAAATATTCCTGAAAGCAATTCTGAGATGTACTTATCCCTCAGCCTTTCATGTAAAGAAATATTATACAATAAATATCCTTCTCTCTTTTTAACATTGTGGCTGTATTTTGTACATGTTCAGAGCTTTAATCTTAGTGTCTTGAAGTACAGCATAAATTCTAATAACCATGTGGTGCTTTATACCCTTTCTACAGATAGTAAAGCTGAAACATGGAGAGTTAGATAAAGTCACGTGCAGCTCAATCACTGAAGTGGATGATCTGCCATCATGTTCAACATCAGACCAGCTTCAGCTCAGCATGAATTACCAGGAGGATGAGAAGAACTCCCGGAGCTCCTGACTCACTGCCCTGTGTTCCTCACCGTAAGGTCGAATCCCAGCTCAGAAATCTCATTCATCACTGAAATTACAAAAGTTACTGTATGCAAAGAGCACAAAAACACTCACATTTGCAGATTGTAAAGTTGGAAGTTTGTGTCATGAGAGTGTTGGTATTTGCTGTGTGTGGTTCTTCCTTTCACAGGCCTTCAGCACTGTTTCTGCTGGTTATGTGTACCCAGTGCTTGGCACAGTGCCCATCATATAAAGCTGCGACTGAGGTGCTCAATGACCAGCCACAACCACAAAGGTAAATTGTGCAGGCTAAATTTAAGTGCTGTGTAAAACTGTGTTATACAAGTGGTTGTCAATGCACAAACCAATTCTATTTTTAGGCTCTATGCTTGTGTTTGTACTAAGGCTTGGCAGTTGTCTGCACATCTCAGTACTGTCAAGGGATAAGGTATTTTTCTTGTTTCTTAATTTTCAGTGATAAATAGCAGTGGTGAAACATAGTGGGAGGGAGGAATGCTAAGGATTTGCCTAGTAAGCCAATTTCAGTTTTAATAGCTTGTTGTATTCACAGTGGCCTGTAACGGTAATTACAGAAATGGAAAGAAGATCTGATCTGAAGCTGAATTTTGGATCAGCATGAAACATGTGATTTCATTTAGATTCCCCCTTTTAAGTCTAAAAATACTATGGACGTTTCATCACTGAATAGCTTTTTATATGAAGCCATCAGTGTGTATTGTGGTACCAGATAGAGGATTCCTAAAACACGAAATTTGAAAACTTTAAAGCATGCACAAGCCAACTCCACCAGTTTGCACTTGTGAAATCAAGAAGGTGGGCAGGAGTGTGGTAGACTGGGCACTGATATCACTGCCACCTCTGGGAGCACCAAGAGGTGAGTGAGAACCTGCTGCCACCAAGATGTGGCCGAGTCTTCCTTTACAGCACAGCCCTGCAGCGTCCCACACCACCTGTCCTTGACCTTGCTTTGCTGAGTGCCCAGGACCACGTGTCCCATCACAGATCTGGGCTGTCTGGTTAAAAGTAGCAGCTGCGGTTTATAGCTGCAAAGTGAGCTGATCTGATCCAAGCAAGAAGGGAAGAAATGGACTTTGCTGCCTGGGGAAATCTGTTGCTGGGCAGTGAAGAAAACAAAACTTTTCCTCAAGCGAGTTTCACTTTTTGAGGAAAACAGTAAAGTCAGTTTTCCTCAAATTAATAGCTGCATTTATTCTCAACAGCCTTGGTGGACATAAACACATCCTGTGACTGACGTGCTGCAGAGATTGTGGAATAGTGCTGGAAATGTGAGATACTGCTGCGAATGTTGACACAGCTATGGAAGAGCTATGGAAGCAACGTTTCCGTAAAAAATGCCAGCATTATGAAATTGGCTCCTGTCAGGTAATAAGAGATTGTTGCAGTGTTTCAAAGGAGAACATTTTTGTCTGGGCTTCTTGGCCTGTTTTTTCTCAGGCGGTGCAACTAACTCGTGGTTCCTTTTTGTCTTCAGCAGCACATACACTCTCTGAACTTCGTGTTAGTTTTTTGAGTGGATCCATCATGTGGGTCAGTCACCTTGAGTTTGGCCATCTCCAGTCTCACACGAAGGCTGCCTGGTAAGGAGGCACACAAGGAGGAAAGCTCAGAAGTTTGCTCTATTCTGAAGATCGGTGGGTACACACAAAAGCAAGCAGTAAGCTTGGCAAACTGCCAGACCACCATCTCTGGGTGGTGTTTTTCTAGCAATGGAAGGAGGTTCTTATCAAAATATAAAAGGGGAAGGTGAAAAAGGGGTGAGTTAGAGTTCATAAGATGCCAGAACTGTGAGAAGGTGCAAATAGCCAGTGCAATGAGAAGTATAATGTTAGAGAATCAATATGAAATACATATGAGGGAAAAACATTTCTGAAAAATCTGCTGAAAGTTGGTCTAACAGAGTAATCCGTCTTTTGGGCTCGACCTTGCTCCCAAAATAATATTATTCTGTGCATATTCTTCATCTAAACTTTTTCCTTACTATTGCTGTTCTATTTAAACAGTGATCTCATATTCACAGCATACTTTTATTGCAGAAGATAAATCATAGTGAACAATTAAGTATTTCAAACACTAAACTTAGGTAGATTAGCTATTTCAAATATTAAAACAGTTGAAAAAGCACAGGAACAAGAATGTGATAATCATCAGTTAATTTAAAAAGATGTAAATGTGTTCACCTATGATCGACTGATTAGTCAAAGACACATAAGTTTCATTCAGAAGCCCTGCTTTGCACATGGATATGGCTTCTATTTACGTGAAGAACATGCTGTGGTCTCTCTCCTCCTGCTGCTCAGGTTGAGCTGTGTCTTGCTTGGAAATGTAGACTCATAGACTTGCACCCTGCCCTGCATTAGTGCCATGAAGGAGGGCATGTGTTGTGAGCGCCCTGGGCATCGGAGGAAGTTTTGTGCATTGAGTGAGTATTGCAGAGGGTTCTGTGAAAGGGGAAGGAAAAAGTAAGGAAATATTTATTTCCTTTCATGCTGTTCAAATGTAAGGGTAAACAAAAAGGCAATGGGTATTTCAAGGTGTTCTGTCGACATACTGGCCATCGAAAGGATAAACCGCAGCTTGTCTGAGAGTCCTTAGGCATGTTGGATCTTAAAAGGAGAGCTGCTGAGCTGAAAGAGGAACCACAGAGGTATCTTTTGTGGTGGAAGGAGATTCATTGCCTTTTAGAGAAACTCACTCACTGGGTTGTGCAAGGCTAGAGATGTGACAAAGACCAGAGTGCAAATAATGAGTATGAAGGATCACATCTTAATTGGAAGTGTAAAACTTGTTGTCTCTGTGAGAAGTGTAATAGGAGTGGTTTTTTTGTCCCTATGGGGACATCTGAAGGAGGAGTGGGGGACTCTGCTGTATACCGCAGGTCAAGAGACTGTGCGAAAACTGCACACCTGTGGTACCATCCCCTCTCATGGCCTTTGGCAGTGGAAGGTGCCTGCAAGAGTTAGTGTTTCCTGAGAGTTCTTCCTGGTGTACTGAGATGTGCGGAAGGCTCTAGTTTTGATTTTGTTTTTCTTCCAAAATGAAATACTTTAACCTCAACCCTGAAGAGCAGCTGGGGGAGGCAGGGGAGAGCACCACAATTTGGCTCTGTACCATGAGCCGTTTGAATTTACTAGCTTGGGAGCCCCCACAAATGCCTCAGGCCGTGCACCTCCTCATGCACCCAACTTGGGAGAATCTTTTACTACTACTGCATGCATTAGCCTTCATTAATACAATTAGCATATTTGTGATTAGAATTCATTATTCCCTACAAAAAGATAAAGCCAGTAATATATATCTCAGAATCAAATTCCTCAGCTCTTTGTCTTGGGATTGCTTTATTTTGGAGTTATTTATCTCTTTATATCTTTCCATCTCATAGAAAAAAAGGAAGCCACTTAATTGTGAAACTGTTTGGGTCAAAGAAATGCACTGAGATGATCTTTCACGCATGCTAAGTAGGTAAATTGATCTATGGGACCCACACAGCTCAGACAGCCACTCAACAGTCAAAACTGTGAACTTCATCTTCTTCAAGCACAAAAGCTACTTAGTTTCCCCATGTTGAAGACTTTTTATAATAGCAATAAGACAACTCTAGAGAGAACCATCTAATATTAACTCCAGGGAGTAATCATCTAATCACAATCTGGGGGTGATTTGAAGCACTCATCTGGACCAAATGCCTCACAACACCCCAGGAGTGGTTTTATTGCATGATAGCAGTACCCTGTTGAGCCTTATTGCTTAATTAAAAACAAATTCCCAAGTAATTTTTTTTGCCTTTCCATAAAAACACAGTAGTACATAGCATGTATAAAACATCCATTAAATGATGGTAGATGCAAATTTACGTTGTGAGATACAATCCGTTTCTTTACCACTTGGGGTTGAAGTTAAATGTAAAACCATTTCCTATAATCTGTGCACTGCTGTGTTTAGAGAGGAATAAATATGGGAAAGGGAGGTTCATTGTAGGATGCCTTGTTTTTGTTAAGTGATATGTTTGGTCTCTTTTCAAAGGAGCTCGAGTTCCCTTTGGTCTTGCAGGCACAATGGTCCATGCGCAGAGTGACGTCCTTCTCTTCCTCCCAGAGGTTTCCTCAGCTGGATGCCTTAGTGCAGTGCAGAGCTTCAGTAGGAACCCCACGTCTGCGTCTGGAATTTCCATTTCTTTCTAGGGCTCTCTATTAAGCTTGAACAGTGAAGGTGAAATATTCAGGATGCAGCTAATGTACTGTATGGAAGTGTAAAACTGCCTCTTAATTGGAAGTGTAAAACTCGTTACCTAGCACGAAGCAGATCTGGCTTAGTCCACATCTGCTGGAGCCACTTTGGATGCTGTGTTGCACAGCTGACCTCTGCCTGCACCAGGTGCCTGGCTGAGATATCTGCTTCTCCTGAAGCTTGCCTGGAGCAGCTACTGAGGCTCTGGCTGCTCTGCAGGGGACCCAGGTTGTGGAGGGAGAAGTGTGTGGAAGTTCACTTGGGTCCCCAGCCAGCAGTGCCCTTACGCTTTTACTGAGCCTTTCTGCAGCTCCAAAGTGACTCCAGAGTGCAGTGCTCCACTGAGGACATTGAGCATTATCCTTGTCTTATAGGCAGAGGAAACATCCAAAGTTTTAGTGATTGTCCAAAAAATGACAGAGGGACCTTGAATGAGACCTGAGGACATTGTTCAGATATCGTGGCAACTGAAGCTATACCTGAGCTTCAGGCCATAGCACTGAAATAAATGGAAAAAAAAGAGTTTGTGTGACATTTTCTTTAGATTAGTCACTCCGTGGCTACTTAATTAATTGTTTGAGATGTGCAAGAGCCTACAATTTTTTTGGAATAAAACCTGAGAGTTATCAATAACTAGTATTTTATTTAATGTGTGTTTTCAAGCTGCCTGGTGGCACCTGTGAATTCCAGATGGAGGAGGACACTTATCTCAAAACCTCACTCAGCATGAGCTGCAGCCGGTGTCACACACACTGTCATGTTTTCCCCAATCAGATGGTGGTTCCCCAGGAGAGGTGAGATCTGAGCTCCTGAGTGATGTATGAGCTTGTGCTGCTGGCAACAAGTCACAGGGCTCCCGCTGAAGAGGCCACACAGTCTGTCCTGTGTTTAGGTTCTGACAAAAAGAAATGTTGTATTGTTTGGTGGACCATTTGAACAGACTGTTTCCCTAACTTGATTTTTTATGTTTTTTTTTTGAGAGCTATTTAGTGATTAAGAGGTTGCAGCATTGTGCTAATTACCTGATTTAGAATAAAACTAGTTGCCATCTTCTGCTGTCCCAAACCCGGCCTGAAAGAGAGACAAACAGAATAAATATATCTGCACATTTGAAACTATTCTGTAGTCACTTGAGACACTGCTAGGGCAGGAAAGGACATGGAAAGACCTGACAGTACTTTTTAGTGATAAACTTTCTTACCTGAGAGATCTCTGCTGGCTTTGTTAGTCATTTCATGACTTTGCTTTGATTTTGACTCTCTAGGACTGGGGGCCATACAGCCAAAATAGAGCAAGGTATTGGTCTTAACAGTGAGGAAAAGAAGCTGCTCCTTACCTCTTTGGTAACCATCTGCACTGGGAAGGCTGCACCGTGCTGCTGGGATGGGCACAGGTCTCCCCAGGGGCACCAACTACTCAGTGTGTGCTGAAGGGTTTGCAGAGCACAAACCTGTCCTGTTGTCTCCTCTGGATGTGTGTTTAAGTTGTGGGACAGCAAGTAGCTATGAGATCATAACCACATTTTTTCTGCCTTAAGATGAGAAGTTAGTCTGAGATTGATGAATGATTCTGGGGTGTGCGTGATTTCGCTTAGGGATATATCCCTTCTGGAGGGAAATAGGAAGTGTGATATTTGACCAGTTGGAAATGCCTGTTTTAATTTGGTTCCATTTGCTGTTTTCATTTGATACAGAATGCAATTTGTAAAATATTTACTTGCAGTAAGTAATATTCAGTTGCTATGGAAATGCAGAAGGGGCAGGTGACATGGGGTAAGACAGCAGATTAGCTGTGCACTCAAGTGCAGTAAAATAGCAAGTTCATATTAGGTAAGGAAGCAGTTTCTAAGCACTGTCACCTTCATGGATTTTTTTTATGAGAGCAGAGAAAAAAAAATTACTTTGTGAAACTGTGAGTACATGGCTCCATCTTCTGGTACCAGAAGTGCAAAGCGGAATGTGTTGTTCTGGGCACTGAATTATCCTGGAGGTGAGGAAATTTCTGTAGTACTTTTATGTGAGCTGCAATAAAAGCAGCAGCAAAACAGTAATTAATTTAGGAAATGTGTAACATAGTAAGAAGAAATATACAATCAAAGCATGATGTGGTGTCTTCTGGGAATATTACAACATCTTCAGGGTTTGTTGTTTGGAGCAGTTCTCTTGGATACCTTAGGCTGTATATTGGTGCTTGGCTTAGCTGGTCCTCCCTACTGCTGTTGCATCCTTTAGTTGTGTGGCTCCTGCTTTCTGCTGGCCCTTGTGGCCCAGCACAGGGCTTTCCTGAAGCTACAAGCCATCTGCTGAAAGGGATGAAAACTCTCTTTTGAAACATGCCCAGGAGCCAGTGGCACAAAAAGTGCCCTGCCTTCCGAAGTTGCCTCCGTACACTCTGCATGGAACGGGTGTTCGCTCAGAGCATGGCCCCTGCTCAGATACTTGTTTTATTTCCTGCTCGTAGCTATAGGATATTTTTCTTTGCCTCTCCGATAACATCTTTGGCAGAATAGCTAAAATTCATGATACAGCATCGTGGAACTGGTAGCTGGGTAGAAGGAGAAAAGGGTGATTCCTTGAGGTAGATTGCCAGAAATCAAGAGTGCTGTTTTAGCACTTCACCAAGCAGAGAGTGTTGTTACGGGGCATGTTGTGCTTACTTAATTGAGCTTAATTATGCAATCTGTTCACCTTAGGAGCTCACTTTCTGTTAACCAAGGGAGTAAGTCTTCCCACAGAAGATGTCTCTGTTCTCTGAGACAAGCCTCAAATTTATTGTAGGATTTTTTTTTTTTAGCAAAACCAGAAATGAAAGGGAATTATCTAGATGCAACATTAGCCTAAAGCTGTTGTTCTTAGTCAACCTTTAGCTTCATTCCATTTCATTTCATTTGTGGTTGTAAGTTTGTAAGTTTTCATTTCTGGGTCTGTTGTTCTTTTTGTATCCTGGAGTTTATTCTAAAGGGATCTCCCCTATCTGAAAGATGCCACAAGAGTGTCACCTTTCACAAAACTACCAGTGAATAAATATTTTATTAAAATGTACAATACAATTCTTTCATTAGAAAGTACAAAAACATGACAAATCCAGCCTGGGGTGTGTTTGATAAATCAGATTTTTTGCAGGCTGGTGGTGGTGTTTGCAAATCCCCAGAGAGATTGTTTCATAGTCAATGTTACCACAATTCAGGTTAACACTCTTGCCACTTTTTACTTGTTAAAACACATGTGGCATTTCATTGCTGGAAAAAGTGGTTGAACTGGAACAGAAGTTCTTTTAAAGATCCTTCTTGGACATTTGCTTTTTTGGAGAAACAAATGTCAAATCAATTGTACTAGCTCAGAACAACCATTCTGAAAATGCAGCTGTGAAAAGAGATTATTGGAACACTGTGATGGGGAGTGCACAAGAACCTAGACTGAGGATTATATAACAACAGAGAGCTAAAGTAACAGCAGAAACTTTTAGCAAGTAACAAGAAACTTTTAGCATTCTTTGCAAGTAATGGCTTAAAAATACTAGATCCCAAGCAAGAATGCTCGTGCCAAGTTTTAAATCTCATCTGATTTTTTTTATAGCTGTTATAATCTCTGATATATAAACCATGAAATAGGATTTCATAACAGAAAGGCTGAGTCCCCTGATTATCACCTTGCAAAGACAAGAAAAGAGACAGAGGAGGAAAAAAAAAAGAGAAAGAAAAGGGGAGAGAGATGCTGTAGTTCTAAGACAAGTTTGCAAGACTGGCTTATGTCTGCATATCGTCACTCAAATGGGTCTAATTCTGGGCACTTTGTGTTATTTGAGGATATTTATGTGTATGTTGTATGTAGCTGTTCCAATAATGTCAGCTTTCTAAGCATAACAAGCACAATCCAGCATATTCCTGATCCACTGAAACAGTGAAATGCTGCCACAGTATGGCTGTGCATAGAATGATCTGTCATGGGAAGTAAAGAAGTGCTTATTTTGCTCTTTCTTTTTTTCTAATTCTTCAGCAATTCTGTGCAAAAGAAATGGCAGTTCCTAGGGAGCCAGGCTGCAGAAGGATTGCACATACCAGGGTGCTTTTCCCTCCCATTATCATATGCTTGCAATCAAACTCTAATTTTTGAAATAAAAAACCTGCAGGATTCTTTATTGTGACTATTAAAGTTTCAATCTTCATTATTTAGGATGTCTACTTACCTTTTACTCAGTGAAGCCATAATGCAACTGCTCCTATAAAAACTATTGAAATGGCTACTGTGGCAGTGAGTAGATTTCCTCCGTGTAAAATAATCCTCTGTGAGTGAGACATAACTATCATTTACATTAATTAGGCAGCCATATAATAGGGTGTTCAATAGCTATTACATAATTTAAATTCTTCAGCAAGCACCTCAGCCTCCCAAGAACTATCCAGATAAACATTTCTAAGTCCATAGTTTTGAAATAATCCTCTAGAGGAAGAATAGGTATGTTGCAGACAACCTTATTAATAAAAAACATTATTCTGATTTATGGGATTATTTTAACATTTACAAGAGGGGCACAATCCTGGCTTTCCTTCTCCCCAAACTAACAGCGCAATTTAGCGGCCTCAGATTTGGAGCACACATAGGAGGATGACCAAGGGACTTGTATTCAAAGGTGCTGATCCAAGAGGTGGACTTGCACTAATAGCAAGTTCCTCTGAACATCCTTGCTACACGTCAGGGACTTTGAAACATGTCACTCACCTGGGATTCACTGGCTTGGGGACAAGTGACCCCGGTGATACGTGATGTTTTGTTTGTGAAATCTGAACTGCTTTTAACAAGTGCACAAGGGCTTCAGCATTTATGTTCAGTTTTGATTATTGACTTAAAAACTGAGGTCAAGCCAATGTCCTTTGGTGTTTCTGGTAATACTGTACTCCAGGGAAGCTCTCATATGAGTATCGTAATTAATGTTCTAACTATATTAATTTTGCTGCTATCACATGAAATCCCTCCAAGATCAGTGAAATACAAATGTGTGTCTTCATGTATTTTAAGATCAGGATCTCTACCAGAAGTGGGCATATAAGTCATGAGGCTAGGAGTTTATTTTGAGAACTGAATGAAATGTGGCTGTATTTATTAACTAGTGTGCCCTGAGGAGATTTGTATTGACAATCCTGTGCTGCAAATCTTTAACATGCTGCTCAGCTGCCTACAGCAGGCAGTGGTTTCTAGAAGATTGGCAGTATCTGAAATGAAAAATAACAGGTTTTAAATCACTTGTGTTGGGCAAGAGTTTGATTCTGTGGGAATAGTTCACAACAGAATTGAAAAAAGTAATAGGTTAAAAACAAACTGTTGTCTGGAGAGCAGGGTAGGGTATGTAAAGTTTTGGCTGTGCTTTTTCCTTTACCCGGCTGGTTCAAAACCATAAGTCACATTATTTTGGTCGAGTTACCAACAGGATTTTTTTTTGTCCTTAATGATTAAATGACTGTAATGTACTGGTCTGACTAAGACAAAACTAACAAACAGCAGGGCTTCTCGATGGGGAGGGCTCCAATTCCGTGTTAGATGTTGCAGGGATCCCGTAGCTCCCTGTCTCCCCCAGCAGAGAGGCTGGGCAGAGGTAGGTGTCAGGCCCTGGCTGCTGTTGGTGCTGCAGATGGGGGGTGCGTTTGCCACGTGCAGCTGCTCCTCTCTGCAGCAGCTAGTGCTTGATCCTTTAGTTTTCACTTTTACTAATTAATTTTATTAAGCCAATACACTGAGGGAAATTTCTTTCCAAAAGAAGGCATATTCATCAGTGAAACGCTATAGGGAATGTAATGCAGAACGCATTGGGGTGGGGGTTGTGTGGGACAGAGGTGGGTAAAACCTGAATGAAATTCCACACAGCAGTCACTTTTGTCATATCATTTGGAGTTGTATTTAGGGACCTGGAATGTAGCACTATGGTCTGCTGAATACTGTCGTATGTTTAGCTTTATAAACTTGACTTTTTTTTTTTTTGTTGTTTCTGTTTAGCAAGACATACAAAGGTGAGTGTTGATTGTGTCTGTGTGCAGTAATGTGCTTTCCTCACCAAGTAAAGGCCTTGCACGCTAACCAGCTGGCTGTGGTGCAGGTAGGCAGTACAGGGGACATACGAGGCACAGCAGATGAGTGTTAGTCTTTCAAACTGTTCAGGTGTTTGCTATATCAAGAGAGCTTGTTTGGAGTTTTAATGTTGTCTATGAGGCCAAGTGTTGGGCATTTGCCTCATCTGTGACAGTGCTGGAGGCCCATCTGAAGCTGCTATTCCTGAGTATTAGCAACTTCCCGCTTCAGTGTTAGTGCTCAAGCCTCTCGCAAGGCACAGGCTGAGGAGGACAAGGCTGTTGGGGAGTGCTGGTGCCGAAACGGACAGGTGAGGGACTGTTGAAGCCCTTCACTTATGTTACAAAAGGGTAATATCACTGCAGATGCCAGGAAAGATTAGCTGGGGAAATTTCAGAGTGTGCTGAAGGCAGTTGACTGGCAACATGTGTTACTTAGAAAATCCATCTCTGTATTTTGGGGCACTTGCAATTGGGGAATGAGTGTGGGCTTCAGGGCCTGAAAACTGCCCTGTTTAAATAAAAGCAGCTCTTGGTGATTTTGAGGCGACAACTCTCTTTTTTCCTGGAAGCATGTTGCTGATGCTGAGGAGCAAGAATGTGTCCCAGGTAAGTCCCTATCCGAGCACAGTGCTTCCTGCCCAACACCATAGCGGTGTTTCAAGTAAATTAAAATGAAGGAAGGGAGGAGATGGAAAAAAAAAGGAACTGTTCCAGTTGTATGAGATGAGGCAAGGAATGCCACTTAGGAAGGGAGTTTTAAGCAGAAATGCTGCTCATTTGATACAAATGTGTGGACCTGGCAGGAGCTCTGTGGCAAGCTCAGCCCTTCTCAGCAAGGCTGAGTATATGCCTTGCAAAGTGAATAGCTTAATTTTAGAGATGTTGTAGCTTTTGTTCACTTGTAAAGGAATGTTTCATATTCATTTCTGCAGTGTTCTGTTCTGTTTCATCTCTGTTTTCATAAAATCTTTGTAAATGATAAAAAGTGGAAGTAAAGATCCGGAGAACAGCCAGTAGCCTGCAGGTGGTTGGTGGATAACCCATAGTCTGTAACAAAATCACAGTAATTTTTCCCGAGAAAAATGGAAGCCTGCACAAAGCCAAGGCAGACACCAGTGAGCTCTGTAGTTGTGCTCTGTGGGATTTCTTTCCCCTACCAGGCTGCTTCTCTTTCCCTCTATTATTTCTCCTCAGCTCCATCTTGCCCTGTGTTTTCACCTCTGCTGTCTTATCCCAGGCCAGTTTTCAGTGTGTTTCTATGAGAAGATGATACTATTGTTTTCTCTCTGGGTTTTTAGCTTACATTTGCAGATGGTGTTGAAACTACCTAAGCCAGCTTTGTCTGCAGTTCATGTGTATATCTCAGCTGATTTTTCCAAAGGGTATCTGCCTGGCATAGCCATATTATGAGTAATCTTTGTTCATTCTCTCTAAAGAAAAGGCTAACCAGGGAATAAAGAGGGAGAATTTAGGAATAAAAATCATTATGGAAAAATGTGTCCCTGCTCCATGCAATTTTGAGTATATGAAAGAAGATGCATCTGAGGCAGTTGTGATTAGTTCTCTCATTTGCTAATATTAAACCTATTAAGTATTTACTATCTTGGCTAATGAAGAGAGGGGGAAAATAGTCATAAATCAGGAGGGTAACAGAGGTGAGCAGTCATGTTCATATTACACAGTTTATAAGAAAGCTGCTTTGTGACCAATGGGAAGTTTACTGTGTTTGAGTGCAGGATGTGCACAGGACTCTGCTGTTAGGATGTAAATCCTTCACAGCACCATAAAACATGATGTACTCAGTATGAACTGTATGGCATTCCCATTAATGATGTCTATTTAAGACAGCCATTAAATGTTAATTAACAGGACTGTGCCAGTAAATTTTTATTAGCTTTCCACTATTAATTTAGTATTATAGGTATTTAACAGATGTCTTAATTAGATGTTGCATTGGAGGCTATGTGCAAAAGTAGGTCATTGTCCTGAAAAAACTAGGTCACTGTCCTGAAAGAAAGATTGTGTTATGACTTTCTACTCCTTATTTGTTTTTCTTTCTAGACTCTCACAAGAAAATAAAGGATTTAACTTCAAAGAATTTTGAGAGAAATAATAATGTACCTTTAATAATAATGTACCTTAAATTGATCAGCATTCATTTATCTTGTTGACACAGATATGAATTTCCTGGAGAAGCTTGCAGTCTTCACTTACAAATGTTTCATCTGTATTGGTAACAGCTTTTCTAGCATTTACTCCTCCTGTATTTCTCTTGCCGTGAGACAGCAAGAGCTACAAACAGCTTGTAGAGCTACATTACAAATTCACATATTTTTAGTCGTCTTTTGTATAAAACAGCAATCATCAGTTGTAGCTTACTGTATGAAATTAGAGCTTCTTACTAAGATGGACAAATACTTCATGAAACGTGTGATTTTGCTTTATACATTTCTTGCTATCACTATGAAATTGTTCAAGTGAAAAAACAGGGCCTGTCTTATAAAATGTAGTGCCAATTTTGACTGATGAGCACAGCGGTACAGCCAGCTTCAGCTATCTCTTTCCCCAGAAAGAGTATCCCCAGCTCTTCCTAAGGCCTCGTATTCTCCTTCCAACCCTGGTGCTCCCATGACAGGTACATAGGGGATGGCAAAGACCAATGCTTGCAAGTATCAGCACTTCTGAATGCATCTTAAGAATTTAATATCAAAAATAATTTCCTTTTGCAGAATAAAGGGGTCTAGTAGCTAGCCCAGGCAGCATTAACACCCCTACCCATAGGAAGATCTCATGCCAAATCAGAAGAGCCACATGCTATGCTGGGTCTAGGCACCATCTCTTAGCAGCCAAGCTGAACAGTTAAATTCTCCATATGTTAAAGAGGTGTTTTTTTTTTGTTTTGTTTTGTTTTTGAGATGGGGTAAGGAGACATAAGTAGGCCAAGGTATCCCTTTTCTTGTTTGTTCTCTATTGCTTTTCTAATGTTTTAGCATTTCGTTATTTAACTATTGAGCACTTATTTCCATGGTACTACTTATCATAACCCTGATAATTTGCTTTTGTAGTAATGTCCAACTATTTCCCAGTGATTTTGAAGGATCCTTGAACAGCATTTGAGTTGCTTTGGGTTGAGAATTGTGAGTAATTATAAGATCAAAAAACAGCAACATTTCCTGTAAACTACTATTCCAATAATCTCTAATGTATTTAAAATTTTATTATGAGAGCAATAAACTGCCATAGTCAGTTTTTGTTTGCTCACTTGTCTACATAACTTAACATGATCACTCAGGGGGAAGATATTCAAGGTAAAAAGCTTTCAGCTGGTATAACTAAGTTGCATATGCTTGTGCTGCACAAAAATGTTGGTGTTAATGCAAAGCTGGGAATAGTGAACTTAGAAGAGCAGTTGTCAGTCTCCTTACAAGCATAAGATGCAGCCTAACTTATACATAAGGCAACAATAATGAAGTTGTAGGATGTAATTATTTTTCATTGTGCAAATTACACTTGAGACAGAAGTAATCCATACTAATCAGAAAAGTTTAATAAGTCAGAATATTATTTACATGTAACAAAACAGATGCAACTGCAAAGCAGTCTCAGACTGTTGCAGTTTAAGACAAAACACATTCTAGTGATTCTTCAGTATGAAGAAATGCTTTAGAAAGATACATTATCAGTCACTTCATTTTCAATATGCCAAAAATGGTCTTTAAACTGCATGAAAGCAACAGCCTTATTAGTAATACTTTTGCATTTCCATGAAATCATAGGTCAATAGTTCCTTTCAACTTGAACTTTTTTGCAGATCGTTCACTTGCTCTAAACTGGAACTTGCTTCCATAGATGTAGGAAATAAATCCATCAATCTCCAAGCTAAACACATTGTTGAGTTTGGGAACAACTGAAAATTAAAAAGTGAAGAACTTAGAAGTGGACTAGTTTTTAATAAGTAACATATTAAATTTAATTTTTTGCAGGAAATGGAAAATAATGTTAAATGTTTCAGGCTTTACATGGGAATTACTCTATTCCTGTTTGCAGCGTCATGCAGTAAAAAAGTATCACAGAGAACAACTTACAAGTCACATGAATCTAAGCCACCTAGATAATGTTGAATTCTTAGGAAATCTCATCTGTCTGGCAAGATCTTGGGCTGTTACGGGGTCAGTACTCACTGAACGCAATCAAAATTATACAGATGCAAGATGCATATTGCATTTAAGAAATATTTCAGATCATTCAAATTGTGAAAATTGGCTTTCATACCTTTTAATTTGTCTTCTTTAGTGATAATTTTGAAGACGTGTTTCATTTCTTGTAGGATGATTCCTGTTATCCCAACATAAGAGGGGCACTTCGATTTTGTTACTGCAAAAAAACCAAGAATATGCATATATTAGATATATATAGATATATATATATAGATATATATAGATAGATATATATATATAGATAGATATATATATAGATATAATTTTCTGATCATAGCAGTTTGATTGCTGCTATACAGTTGCTTCATGAGTGTAGAAACTAGTTTGTAATATATAGAATACTTAAATTTATTCTGAAAAATACCACAGTAATAGCTCTTAAACTTTGTTACAAAGATTAGCTAAGAGTCTTAAGAGCACTTAAGCACTGCTAAGTAGAGGAAGATGTAGTCACCATATGATCTCTATACTTTGTAATTTTAGTATTGATGATACTAAAAGGAATTTAAAAGTAGGCATCTGAAATATAGTAGTGTCTACTGAAGTTCAGGTAATTTTGAAAAGGAAAAGAAACCAAGTACCTGTAACAATAGCACCGTGGAGATCAGCTTTGAGCAGTTTGCCCTGAATCATCTGGGGTTGCCTGAATGGGGTGAGAGCGAAAGAAAAACATATGGACAGGGAGGCTTACAAAACATAACCATTAACAACATATCAAAGCCTGCAGAAACAGAATGTTTCCTTATCCAGGATACATTGTTTCAAGTAGTAGCTCAGTAAGCTGCGCTATCTAGTGAATTTAGAAGACAAATTCCACGAGTATCTCCACTTACGCATCTGGTTTAAGTCCGTAACACAGGTCTCTGATATACTGTTTCCAGAGTTCATGCAATGGTAGAAAGAGTGCATATCTACAGTAAAAAGCAGAAACATTATTCAAGAACTTATTTATCAGAAGTGCTTGATAACAGTATTAATGCATATTTACAGAGGTAATACTAACATTGATCATTTCATAATCTGCTCTCTCAACTTCTAGGTGAGCCTAAGGGAAACCATTGCAAGCAACAGATCTGTTCATATAAAGTAGACCAACCAACATCTACCCAAAATAGTGATGTATTTTACAGGATATGGCTGCATCTCTTAGGGACTGAAGTTTGTGCTTTTATGAATCTCTACCCTTTTGCTAACAGTAATGGCTGTGTTTGTTGTGAGTTAGAGGACTCTGAGGCAAGGGCTTTATTCAGCCTGCGTCAGCTACAGGGACTGCTGCCACACTCTGGTTCTCTCTCTGCTCACAGGATGTCTCCTGTTCTCACCTGCAATCACTGATGTTGTGTTCATGAGTCACGCATACAAAAGGACAGAGCCCAGCAGCAAACACTTTTCCAAATATGTAGGCAAAGAAAACTGCTCTCTTGGTGGCAAAATAAGTACTATATACTGAAACATTTCATCCCTATGTACTTGTCATTGCTTTTTACGCATTTTGATGAACTCTCCGGCTTTTACTGCACAGTCTTTAAGGTCATACCTTCGCTGTTCAGGCTCAATTTCAAAAAGCCGCAGCTCTCGCCTTTCCTTGGCAGTAAAACCTTTTCTTTTTTTCCTCTTCCCTTTCTTCTTTTTCTTAGAGTAATGCTCGAGGACGACAGCTTTGCGAGTCAGCATGTCCTGGATCGCTTCGTCCTTCATCTTGGGCATGCTGCGCTTCAGGAAGGCGCTCACGAAGGCCTTGGCCTCCTCGGGGCCCTGCAGCTGACAGCAGGTACGTGGAAGGAGCCAGTGGCAGCGATGCCAAAATCGCCGCGGGGAGGCGCGAGGCGCTCGGAGCGGCGGCCTCGTCACTCCCCGGTCCCCTCCACGGCCGCGGAGGTGTCGCCCGCCCTCCCGTCCCCTCCACGGGCTCCCCTGGGTACCTGCGCGCTCAGCTCCCCCGCGGCGCCGCCGGACAGGCGGCTGTAGAGCAGACCTGCAAGGCACGGAGCGGCACCGCGTCAGCCGGGCCGGGCCCCGGCCGCCCGCCCATTCCCCGCTCCGCGCGCCCCGCTCACCCTCCATGGCGGCAGCTCCGCGGCGGCGGCGCCTGCGCACGGCCGCAGCCGGGCGAGGACCGCATGCGCCTGGCTGCCGGGAGGAGGGGGCTCGGGTGGCCCCGCCCCTCGCGCCGCCCTCTTGCCCCGCCCCCGGTCAACGGTCGCTCTCGCGGGTGGGATTCGAAAATTAACGGAAAAAACGTTTTCTGGCGGCAGAGGGAGAGCTCGGCGGGCTGCAGCCGGCCCTGCTGCCGCCGGCCGCAGCGCCCGCCGCGTAGCGAGCTGTGGGGAGCGATCTGGTGACCGCGCCGAGCGACAGGTAGTTTATTTCTTTTTAATAACTGAGGCAACTGTCAAAGCTTCCATCTCTTCACCGACACATGTGCAAACATTGCCAGTGCAAACGCACGGAGCTTGCTGAAAATCAGTTCCACCACAGACTGTAGTGGTGGGGTGCAAGAAGGGATATCACACTATCACAGGTTTAAAAATCTCTGTGGAATATAGTATTAGCTTATCTTGAAGCACATAAATTCTCCATGATTTCACTGAATCTTTTCTTATTTGGTTGAAGGTTGAGTTAGTGCTTTGTGTGTTTAATTAAGGAAATTATCTTAACAGATAAGCCTCAAGATGTAAAAGTGAGAAAGTTATGTGATGCTAATAGAGTGAAGTCTATGATTTTTAAATAAAATAGTTAATGTTTTATTAATGAGAGGTAATATAAGTTTGCTAGTTTATTTCACAAATTCTTATCACATAAGAGTGCTTTCGCCTAAAGTATCTATATGGTAAAATTCTCTGTCAGAAGTGATAGATGGTTTTATACAGGTATTCAACACTGAATTATTTTCTGTAATGAATTCGTTCTAAAAATCTCACAACAGCTCTAGGAATATTTTAAACAGTTCTTTTCAAAGATGGCAAACTCTGATGTATGGCTGTGAGTAGTGAATTATGTGCATTATATGCATGCAGGCCCCTGTTTGGTTCTTCCCACTGGCTGGTGGTGTGGCCTGCTGCCTCCAGAGCGTGCTTGCAGCCCACGCTTATTCCCGATTCTCCGGGGAAACAGGGAAAGGGATAGCAGAAGGAACAGAAACCAGACATGATGCAAAGTCAGATTTTGTGGATAAAAAAGAAGGTGGCTCAGAAAAATGACAAAATATGGGTGAAACGTAAATATAAAACTAAAACAAAGTAGAAATATGCGAACAGAAATACAAACAAAATAATTCTAATGTTTGTTTCTGACTGTGAAGCATCACCTGATGTTCCTGGCTTAGTGACTTAGATGGCTGAAGTTACTTACTACTTCAACTGTATCACCTGGAAGCGTGAGATAGGTTCAGTGATATAAACTCTTAATATATATTACCTATACCAACTCATAGGTCTCAACAATGACATTTCTTATTCCGTTAAATCTATGCATGACTTTTTATTTATGTCTCCCTAAAAATTGAGAAAAATATCTCTACAAATAAAACAATATTGGTCAGGTCTAAGTGTCTACGCTAGGTGGCCACATTGCTTTAACTGTTTGTCGTGTAAATTCCAGCAGTGTGATTAAAAAAAGGAGGAGGACAGGCTAACGAGAGCTGTCTCCTGGGGCTTATCTGTTATTGGGAGCTATTGCAGATGGACTTAGATAAGAGTCATAGTATGCTAAAATTTGAGAAGCAGAGTAAATAAAGATATAGGTATGATGCAAGAGTAAAAATAATCTTTTTTTTTTGAAAAAATGAGCAATTATGAACTAAAGCTGGAGATGAGCAGAAGTAAGTGATGTTAACTAATAGGTGTAAAAAGTGAGTTATTCTGATGTACTTGATGCAAGAAATAGAGAAATTCTCTAGAGAGCAGTTCTTGGCAAGCATTTGAGCTCTCAAGATCAGTTTGTTTTATTCCTATTGCCAAATTATATTAGCAGCTGAATTTGGTCCCTAAAGACAGCTGTGCTGATGAAAACAATTTCCATTTAAACCCCTCGATCTGATTTCCTTTGGTCAAAACGTCAGGCCTCTACTACAAATTCCATTCCATACTTTGCTACTGCTGAGGTCAAGCACATGCAGGCCTGTGTATCCTGCTATCCTGCCACCTTTCCCGGTGTCCTGCAGCACAGAATCACAGAATATTCAAGGTTGGAAGGGACCTCTAGAGATCATCTAGTCCAACCTTCCCGCTGAAGCAGGCACACCTAGAGCATGTGGCACAGGGTGGCGTCCAGGTGGGTTTTGAAGACCTCCAGAGAAGGAGACTCCACAACCTCCCTGGGCAGCCTGTGCCAGGGCTCCGTTACCCTCACAGTAAAGAAGTTCTTCCTCACCTGGAGATGGAACTTCCTGTGTTTCAGCTTATACCCATTTCCTCTTGTCCTATCGCAGGCCACCAATGAGAAGAGCTTGTCCCCTTCCCTGCATTCTCCCTTCATGAACTTATACATGTTAATTATATCCCCTCTCAGCCTTTTCTTCTCCAGAGAAAACAGGCCCAATTCACTCAGTCTCTCAAGCACCTCCTGTGAACCGGTGCAGCTGACTGCACTTGTACCGCTGCGGCTGCACGGCCTCTGTGCTGCCCTCCTCACACCTCCTCCTTGGCGCAAGGGGGGCACATGGCTCTGCACAAGCCCTTTGGTGACCCATGTGGAGAATTTGGTGTGCTCTGCCTTGACCTTGCATCCTGCAAATGTTTCTTTTCAATATGCTTTTAGATGTTTTCTTCTTTTTTTTTTTTTTTTTGTTTGTTGTTTTTTTGTTTTTTGTTTCATCAAGTTGCCTTTAAATCATTAATTATGTGAGATTATGTTCTGTCCCTTGCCTTGTCCAGGATTAACAGTATTCCTTCTGGTTCTTACTTCCTTAAAGTCCCAACTCCAGTCTTCTCAGGTCAGTAGAGTTGTCACTTGGGGTGGGCGAAGGAAGAAGAAGCAAAAATGCTTGGAAACATGTCAAATATAGATCAGAAAGCAAGTAATCACCTAAATTATGCTTGTGGAAACTATTAATGAGCTAAAATTTATGGGAAGCGACAAACAGGGACCTGCATGCAAATAATTCACTACTCGCAGTCATACCTGTTTGCCATACTAAGAAACAAACGAAGATTAAAGTAAGCTTTTTTTTTTTTTTTTTTTTTCTTTTTTTAATAGCATCAGCTAGACTAGATCAGGGTTTTGTAACTATTGTTATTTCGCTAGAGGGCAGTCCAAGATAAGGATTGGGATGAAAACTCACATAGGTCAGATCCTGCTCCCCAAACAGCCTCCCTCACTCCCTATGTTACAGATAGCCCTTATGGAAGCCCATGTAAATGTACTATCTGACACAGACTTTTGAGTATTATCTATTGTGATCTTTTGGTACGTATTTCTGCAAGACATATTGGTATTATTCAACTAATTGTTTTAAGGATAAGAAAAATGTGAATATAGAAATTGTTTCCTCCTTTTGGAAGGTTTTACCCTTTTATGGCTCCTTTTCATTCACATATAGCAGACATATACCAGCCCTTCTAACATCATAGTAAAAATACCTGTGGAAAGTGGATTTCAGAGGAACTCAATTTTACCATGCCAGGTTTTAAACACTGAGGTATTTCTAGATAGAACTAAGAAGCTCTGTCCCTAGAGCAGCTGGAGGTAACTGCTGCAGGGCTCTAACTGCTTAGCCTGAACACGGCTGGAAAGGTCCTGTATCCTCCCCAGTCACAGCAAGGACAGGAGGTGAGGCCCCGCTGGGTCACACTTGGTTCCCCTTGCGAGCTGGGGCATGCACTGCTGCTGCTCCTGACCTGCTTGCATTTCTTTATTAATATCAGCGCTCTGCAGCCACTGGTTATTCCATGGGAGTCTGTGGTCTTTGAGAGTCATTTAAATCTTAGGATTTTATTTCAAGGCATGATAAACATTGACTTATACTGTGATAGGAGAGCATATGATACAAAATAAGTATTAACTAAAAATGATAAGCTGTAAGATAGTCATACTGATTGTGACAGATTCACTAGCTTGATGTAATTTATTTGGTCTTGGTTATAACATTCATAATTAAAAATAAATGTAAATATAAGGGTTATTAGACTAAAAATCAATTATGATTGATTATCATCAAAAAAGTTTATAATTTTTTTTTCCTAGAAAATAGCCCTGAAATTCTGCAGGCCTGTATGAAGTGGTTTTGTTGCTTTGATTTTGTACTTTACCAAAGCTAAGTTTTAGCTTAGAAACAAATCAAGTGCAGCATTTTTTTTTTTAATAGAGAAAAACGACACCTTAAAGTACTTCATAGTATAGCACTGCAGGCAGTGTTTGCTGCAGGATCTGTGTCTTCCCCCACCAGCCAGGGATGCAACTGTGCTCAAGCCTCCAGGCACGCAGCTTACTGCGGCGAACGGCCTGCAAGCTCCTAAAAAATGAATGTTTAGGTGTGTTTTAGGCAAACCTACAACCCTCTAAAGACGTGAGAGTGAGGCAGGTAGAAGTGCTTTCCTGACCAGAGCGGCGTTGAAATTAATCTGTGTCACTGACCCATCCTTTCCCATGGGCTTTGCGCACAGAGCTCGGGCGGCGTGAGGCAGGGAGCCCTGTGGCTTGGCAGGTTCTTCTCCTCCCACAGGGTCTTGCGGGGCCTGGGGGAGCAGCCGGCTGCCCTGCTCAAAGGCAGCACATGGCTCATGTGGAACTGTCAGCATGGAATTAGGAATCCCCAAGGCCCAGCAGATGAGAAAAGATTAGCTAATTATATTAGAAAGGTACATATTCCTCATTTTTCCTCTGTAATGAGGCTTCTTTCTCCAAAACATCACTCTTTGGCAAGAGCCTTTTCCTGCCAGACTCTTTCAAACTAATATAGTTAGATTGTCAGGGGAGAACTAGTCTTTTTAATAAAATAAATCAGCTCTTGCTTTCTCTCTGAGAGACATATTTCCAAAGTCCATACAAATGAACGCCTCATTTTGTGAGTCAGGGATTACATTTAGGTTTCCCCAGTTACATTGTGCTCGTTGCAAAATGCCAATACCCATTTTACATGTGTGTCTCCCAAAATTCAAGTAGTGAGTGTTGCCCCTTCAGAAAAACCTCTCTGCGCTGAGAGGTTGTGGAGTCTGCTCTGGAGATCTTCCAGACCCGCCCGGATGCCACCCTGTGCTCCGTGCTCAGGGCATCCCTGCTTGAGCGGGGGGGGGGGTGGACTAGATGAGCTCTAGCAGTCCCTTCCAATCTTATCCATTGTGTGGTTCTGTGAAAACAGGAAACACTTGCCTGTCAAAATTAGACTGAACTGAAATCAAAAAATTCTCTAGCTTTTTAAGGATTTATCATATTTTAAAGGGTTTTTTTTTTTTTTTTTTTTTTTTTTTTGGTGATTGTGCTGTACAGCTGTGAGATTCAGGTGAAATAGTCCCATGAATCCTTTTCGCCACAGTTGTAGCCCTGAACAAAAAGCTTCCAGTTCTGCTGACTGCATTAATAGAAGATTAAGAGATGTTTTAACCAATCAATACAGACTGGTGAGTTGTCAATCAGGTTACCTACAGTGCCCCATAGGGGCAGTGTTGGTAAGGTAGGCAGTTTATTTTTTTATAATATTCTTTGTTAATACAGTAGATTTTTATGGCCCACTGTAAAATATGATGCAGACCATCAAGAGGAACTGGGGCAGATTTTCCTTAGCGGACTCCAGCTGCTCAGACTGAACTTTGCATGCAGGAGCCTTGGGTCTCCACTTAGTGTTTGTGTAGGAGAAAGAAAATGCTGATAGCGTTGATTTTTGGTTCTTTTAATTACCATTACCATTGCAGGCAAGGGCTTTGCAAGAAGTGGGCAGCTTGGAACACCTAGCTAGTGTTGCAGGTATGTGCTGGCTGAGCTCTTTGGCATGGCAAATGTGTGATGCCGCAGCAAAGGGTTCATGTTCTACTATTGCCCAGTAACTAAAATTAACAGACACTCTCGACAAAATAAAGCCCTGTGTGTGCTCAGTGCTCTGCTAAATAATTTTAAAAATGCAATAACCTTGTTCAGTAGAAAATATGATCCAATATGGTCCAATGTGATAATTTCAGGGAGCATCAGGTGCCTTAAGAGATAAAACCAGTAAGAGTACAGAAGCAGTTATGGACTGAGCTGAGCTGTCAGGCTGTTAATTAATTGACAGCTGCCCCCCCCTCCCCCCCCCGAAATCCAGAAGGTAACAGATACACACTGTGATGCCAGTTCATTTGTCTGAGCAATAGATGTTTATTTTAGCATGAGATTAATTAATTATACATTTTGCAAGTGGAACAAAATGGAGGGTAGGGAAACCTTTCTCCCGGGAATGATGATTTCAGGAGGAATAGCAAATGAGAAAGAAGGTTTAACTTATGACAATCCTCTAAACAATTAACTAATCAGAGCCATGACTGATCAGAACCATAGTTGCAAACAACTGCCAGGGGATATTTTCCTTTGACACTAGTGAGTAAGCACTGAGTTCTAGTTAACAAAATAGGTTAAGCTGTAGCACTTCTATGCAAGCGTGGTTTAAAAGGCCATTTAGGAGTTAGATAGGTGTGAAATTAGGACTGCTGCAGTAGCCACTCACACCTACAAGAAAACCAGCTGTTCCGGAGGCTGCAGTGAGGTTGTGGCTGCTGTGCTGGCAGCACGGGGGAGTGCGGTGGAGGATGGCCCTGTACGGAGGTGGCTGCTGTGAGGGGTACTGGGCAGCTGTGTGGTGCCCTCTGCGGGCGGGGACTATGGCCCTGCAGCTACTTTAGCAACTTGGCACGTAGTACTAAAGCTGCTGGTTTTGTGTGCATGCACATGTGTGTGGGTGATTATCCCAGTCTGAAAGTAAACTTATTATGGAGCCAGTCAGAATCAGGGGAGGATGGGCGGTCAGCCACCTTGTATAAGGCTGCAGGCACCAGGGCGACCACGAGCCCCTGCCCCTTGAGGCCCTGCTGTGAACGCCGCGGGGGGAGGGGGGGGGGGGGCGCGGCTACAGCCCTGGGGCCCCCAACATCGTGTGTGTGTGTGTGTGTGTGTGTGTGTGTGTGTGTGTGTGTGCATGTGCAGTACAGCCCCCTTGAACCCCCTGCTGTGCACGTGTGTATAGCCCCTTCAAACCCCAATGGGCATGTGTGTGAGGTGGGGACAGCCCCCTGAAGGCCTTCCTGTGTGTGTGTGTGTGTGTGTGTGTGTGTGTGTGTGTGTGTGTGTGTGTGTGCGCGCGCGCGCGCGCACATGGTACACAGAGCCCCCTGCTCTGCACACGCATGTGTTCGTGGAGTACATCCCCTGGAGCATGTGTGGTACAGCGCTTGGGGCCCTGATGTACACACATGTATGTGCAGTACAGCCCCTTGAGCCCCCAGTGTGCATTGGGGGGGGGGGGCGCTTATGAAAATCTCCATGGGGAGTTGGGTGAAGGAGCTGTGAGGGACAAGGAGAGGACAGCAGCAGCTTTAAGCTGTTGGGTTGTTGCACTCTAAAATGTTTTTTTGGGTCCCAAACCTATGGGTAGTGAATATAAACACATATTAAACACCATATGCTTTAGGAGTAAGGAAAACAAAACAATCCTGATCTGCCCTATGATGGACCAGACTGTAGGCAATACAGCTGGATACATTCTCTTCCGTGGGCATTTGCTTCAAGGAATGCAGTAGCCTTGCAAAGCAGCATACGACGACCTACTTGGTCCCACAATCGTTGACCCTTGGGTTAACAATTAGATCCTGTGTTCTTGAAAATACTAAAAAAGTTTAATTTCTCAGACACTGTAACAACCTGGATTCAGTTCCATGTGTTCCTGATTTTAAATCTTGTTCAGATTGTGAAAACTGTCCTGTGTGTGAAGTGCTGCTTGCTTGGGTTGAGCGTCCATGGTTCTGGAAGCAAAGTGAATCATTGCTACCTCTCTGAAGGCAGGAAAACTGCCAGAAGGCCAAATCAACAAACCCAAACTAGGACTGAGGCAGTGACACACACTCAATTCTGTTTTTCTGTCATGTCAAGCCTAGTTCATCTCCCTGAAGACTAAACGCCAGTATTATTATTAAAAAAGGTCATATAACAGATTTCGGTATATAAGGGAGCTCTGTTGTTGACTTTAAAGGGACTAAAGGCTAACCTGGAATATAAAATCAGCTCAACCAGCATCTTAGCCATAAAGTGAGGCTCATTTTAAGCAGGACTGCAAATAGCACCTTGTTTTGCATTTAACTTGAGACTTTCATTCCACTACCCTACAGAAGTTGAAATCCAAGCATGCTAAAAATGGACTGCACTCATCATTATTTGCAGCATAGAATGTTTTTTTTTCCTGTACTGCACTAAATTAGCATAAATGAAACACACATCAGTGTTTTTGGTAAGGACTATAACTAATGTTTTCTCAATACAATTTTAAGTTTTCATTGTCTCCTTTTCTTCTGTTGTCTTTCTGTCTTGCATGCTTTGAGTGCTGCATTTCTGTGAGCTACCCGAGAGGACACGTGCTGGTCTCACTCAACCCTCATGTATGTTCCCCATAGGCCGGTGTGTTGGCTCCCAACCTCATGCACACTTTGCTTGCTCATGGCAAGGCACATGGGCTATAGATTTCCTACCTTCCCAGCCTCATAGCACTTAGATGTTCATGTGCAATATGGTTAAAAGGTAACAAAAGATAGAACAGCATTAAGAAAGTCTAAGTCCTGTGGCAATGCTGGCACAAGGGCTGCCTGCTGAGAAGGAAGCTTTGGTGGGCAAAGGGTAGAGGGTGCTGAGGAGAAAGGGGACTTTACTGTTGTCTGATGCTCCTAAGAGGACAGTCGAGACAAGGGATGATTTAGCCTCTACGGTTCTCCAACGTAGCACTCATCAAACCCTTTGCTAATGTTTGGCCAAGCTACTCCTAGCTCAGTTATGGTGCCCCACTGTGTTGGTCTTCATGGGAGGAGAGGAAGATGCACACACACTGGCGTCCAAGGTAAGAGCCGCTGAGTCACAAGGACCTTGCTCGTACACAGCCAGCTAGCACAAAACAGCTTCCTGTGAGGCAGAGGACACCTTCTTTAAACTGTAAAGACATTTAATTCATGATGTGCTGACAAGTGTCAGTCACTTGGATCTACTCTGACAATTCTGGATGTGCTGAAATAGAACTGTCCAAAACAATAAGTAATAAAACAAACTGCAGCCTATAAATTATAAAGACTCTGCCATGGAAAACCAGAACTACAGCTTGTGCTTAACACAAGCCTATAGCTATAGATGCACTCTGTTTTCAAAAAAAAAAAAAAAAAAAAAAAAAAATCCTAAAAAAATTTAAAAAAAATCACAGTAATTAGAAGGTGAAAATATTCTACTAATTCTTGCCAAAGCAGATGACTCTGACAGGCTAAGAATCAACTGCTGTCTAGACACTATGCAGATCACCTTGAAGACTAAACAAGATGAGTCATGATATTCCCACTGAGTTGTCAGAGACACTTAAAACCATGAGAAATATTTAATAAATCAGAAGTACCTATTCTATTAAAAAAAAATCAAGGAAAGTGACAAAAAAAAAAAAAAAAAAAAAAAAAAAAAAAAAAAAAAAAA
>NW_020455533.1:1726295-1748397 GCF_003342845.1 Nothoprocta perdicaria
CACCTTCCCAACCCCAACTTCCGTATATTTCCAACAGTAAACCCAGGAAATATCTTAGGGGAGACATACAACTCTCTCTGGAACTTTATACTTCTTATAGTTACTTACAGAGCCCTTGTCTGTTTGAGTGGTGCTGAACTCTGCAGGGCTGTCCATGTGAACTTGACACACACATACCTTGTCCTAGCGCTCTGCAGTCCCGCCCACCTCGTGGCCAGGTGGTGTGCCCAGCTCATGGGCAAGGCTGAGCCCAGCACTGCCCTGGGGCCTGGCAGGCACTTGTCCCTCAGCAGTCCCCATGCAGCCCCTTGGGCTGGAGCTGCTGCTACGGCAGCTCTAGCAGCGGGGCCAGCTGCATTTCCTCCCCTGCCCCAAAAATCTCGCTGCACCTGGCAGTGAGGGTGTGTGTGTGTGTGTGTGTGTGTGTGTGTGTGTGTGTGTGTGTGTGTGTGTGTGTGTGTGTGTGTGTGTGTGTGTGTGTGTGTGTCCCGGCCTAGTGCTGCACACATGCATTCTTCAAGCACTACCCACCTGTGCAGTACCTGCAGCTGCTCCCGTGGGAGCCAAGGCACAGGAGCCCATCCTGGCTGCTCGCAAGGCACAGGGGCCTTCCTGCCCACCAGTCTCCTGCGCCGATGCACGTAGGTCTGCAGTGCTGCGAGGCTGTGGGGACAAAACAGCTCCAAAACCCCTAGACAGCAAAAATTCCTCTTTTCTCTGCTCCAAACACTCCTGTTACTGATCAGAAACACTTTGCACACAGTGGTACTTCAGCCCTCTCCCCAACCTCACCGGCAGCAGAGCCCTGGGGCAGGGGTTGGTTCCATGGTGTGCCTGTCCGGGTGGGTGGGGTGGGGGGGGCGTGCAGCACCCACCTCAGGCCATGAGCCTTGACAGGCCTGGGCTCCTGGCTCTCACAGGGAATTGACCATTCAAAACAAGTAATTTACCTGCTTTCTACAAATTAACACTCTCACAACAACTCCCTCTAATCATTTTTTTGCTAAAAGCATTAATTAAGACTTTAACATTTTTGATCCCATCAATTGTCTTTCCTTATTAAACAGATGTACTAGGGATGTTTGAATAATAAGTGCCTGAAGTTTGAGGATAATGAACACACGCACTTTGCCACTCTCTAGCTAAGCATGAAATTCACTGTGCAGCAGCAAACACAACAGCAGTAGCCTGTGCATTAACCAGCCTCGCTCTGACTTGCATGTTTGGGAGCACTATTTAACTGCCTGCTAATTCTGAATGAGAAGAAGCTCCAAAAATATTTTATGCAGGAAATGTGTTCAGACTGACTTTTGCATTCTCCATCACAAGAGTTAATGAACACTCTCCTGTCTTTCTTCCCTTTGCTGGACCTCTGGCCATCTTGCCATTCCCTGCAATGTTTTCAGGCTATCATAATTTGCCTTGGGAGTTATGCCAGAAAAGGAGCCTAAGCAGGAAATAGGTACTGCTGCCTTTTCTAATGGATCTTGGCATTGTGAAGGTCATTTGTGTGCTACAGAAACTACTTTGGTTTGGTGTGCACAGATCTAGCCTCAGCTATGTTACACTGTTGTAAATCCATTCAATTTTTATGCAATCAATTAATTGTAATGAATTTTTACTAGTTTAACTGATTGCAAAGTATAGCTGATGGAGCAGACTAGAAACATTACAAAACAAGAAGCAAAGTTCTATCGATTATCCCTTAGGAAAAATGTGCATTTCCCTATGACTACAGTACCTGGCTCATGTTTTGGGCGCTAGCAGCCACCACCCACGTTTCCCAGTCCCACTGCCTTGGTGGCTTGGCCAGCAGCAGCCACAGTGCACGAGGAGTGGGGCGGCTGCCAGGGCCTGCCCACGGCCCGAGCAGAGGCTGCATTCTCTTTTCTTTCCATCACAGTATTTCTCACCCCTTGAGGTGCTTTTTCCAGCACTAAATATTCTACCAAAAGTTGCAGCCTTTTTTTAAGCTGATTCAGTCCCCCTCACTACTCAAATACTGGGCCAAACACAGGCTGTGCATTGGGAGAGAGAAAAATAAAGAAACAAACAAAATAAAGCAAACAAACAATAAACAGCTAGCTCAATTTGGAAACCAAGGTCCTAAGATCTGCAGGACTCATTCTGCAGGTTTTTGAAGGCAGAAATAAAGTGAGGGTAGAAGCAGAGCCAGATTATTCTTGCAATCTGCTCCATGATGAAGATCCTGTGTCCTGGGAATGCCTCTGCTTGTATGCACCATCACTGGAAGAAAAATCTACCTATTGCATATTATTGTTTGGTTGTTCAGAGGTTTGAGAGTGCTGAGAATTTAGGAATTTAGAGAATATTTAGAGCATACAGAAATTGTTATTGCTATACACACTCAGGAAAAATAGGAATGTTATTCTTAGTTGCAAATTTAGTATTTTTTTACCTGTAATGTTACTGAAGTCTGAGAGACCTTGGTATTTCTGCCTTCCACGGCACACAGAACTTGTACATTTCTGTCAATTGGTATGTAAACAGTCTACAATGTAAAGGGAAGGACGAACGCAGGAGGATGTATCCACACCACACTAAGTGATGGACGTATCAGAGCGCAGGAGAGGATCTGTCTACTACTACACAACTTACTAAAGGACTGTACTGTGGTATGGCTGAATTTAAGTAAGAACGAGTATAACTGCTAGACAGGCTCCACTGCTTGCAGCTTCACCTACCTATTTAGTTAATTCTTCCTTCTTTTTTTTTCATCCTCCTCCTGTAGGAAGCTTTTGCATTTCCTCCCTAGAAGGCAGTTGAGTCCCTGAGAATATACACTGCCCTTGAGAAAAAGCAGCAGGATGATGAGCTCACCAAAGGAGTCGCAGTTAAAACCCAAGCAGGTTTCACTTTAATCACCAGCCATTATTCAAAATATTAGTGCTCTTGTGGTATTAAGAGACTGCACACACACTTCCACATTGAGTAATTGTCCTTCAACAAGTTTTCAAACATGAATTAAATGCCTGTATCAATTTAAGTGGAATCTAATGTGCAGATCTTTTTTTCCACCTCTGTTTACATTTCGTGTTTTAAGTCATGCTTCCATGCACATATGGAAACACTTTCTCTTCAGCATGTTGCACTTGCAGGCTTGGGTCAAACATTATCCCCATGTCCTTTCAAAAAACAATTCTGCTCCTTGTGGGATGACTGTGGATTATTCAGCACACTACAGAAGGCTTTGTGGGGATAACACTGATTATAGAGATTTTATCATCTCTGCACTCCCCAGGGTGAGTTTGTCCCAGCGCACAGAGCAGCAGCACACACGAAACAGTGTGCAGCACAACTTCCTGCTGTCTCCCAGTACAGGCCCACGTTGTCCCTAGGGACTGAGCTCCTTTCCAACCCTCCTTCCTACCTCTCCTATCTGAGGGCACTCTGGTGCAGGGTGAAGAAAAGGGCGCTCCCTGCTTTGACTCCACAGCGTCTGCTGGCAGCAAATCCTGCTGAACCCACCGCTCTCAGACATTTCCACAACTGAAATCCTTATTAACACAACATGTAAATGAAAGGATAAGAATCAGTGAGACATGGGAAATTTCAATGTACTTCACGAACAGCTCAACAAGAGCATGTTTCTTCAATAAGGCATCCCCATTATCTTATTTAAAAACAAGAATTTTGGAATAACAAGCAAGTGAACTGCGGTATTTACTGGAAAAAAGAAAAAGCTTTTTGTTTCATTAAAAAACCCTCAACGGGCAGGATAAGCAAGTGGCATAATTATATCACTTATAAAATCAGAATATATTTTAAACAAATCCTGGAGCCAAGTTTGGATAATAAAAAGCTCCAGGTTTTCCCTTGTCTAATTCATCTTTTTTTCAGAGACAACTGTGAAGAAAACAAAACAACAAAAGAACTTACCTTGACAGTTTCACACTGTTAAACTCTCCCTCAGCCTAGATCCTGCATTAAATGCACAGCAATAACCAGCATCACCTCAGTAAAACTCGTCCACATGAGCAGCGCGCTGCGGTTCAACAGCGCACAGCTGGGGACAGTAATTTCAGTCCTGTTCTGCCTGTGACGTAGCCTCAAGTCTCTGCGCTTTGAAGAGGCAGGGAGCAGACGCGGCCAAGGATCCTCCTCTCGGTGTATCACAACTCAGGGAAATCCAGAGACATCTCTAAAAACTTTATTTCAAAATCTTTTTATTCAACGGTTATTCAGCAATATACAATACAGTTTGTAAACAAATGTCTTACCTTGTTTCCAATCTTTATTTAAAAATAAATATTATTGACAGTGAATATTAATTATGGTAAGATGTGCCTTTTAATTGAAATGTCTCAAAAAGAAATAATTTAATTACAAAAAAGAAAAAAGAAATCAAAAGATCTAAGCACAATAATCTACTAAAAATATCTCCTTTCTTAGGAAAGGCTTTGACCCAACATTTTTACATATTGTCATAAAGATAACTGCTCAACAGTTCGTGCAAAATGAAGAGTCAGAGGAAAGGTTTAGAAAAGAAAAAATATTACATTAAAATAGAGAAATCAGAAGTGCCATGCACAAAGCAGGGCGCAACATCATTGAGTCTGGAAACTAGATGCATTATTTTATGTGATTTACTTTTGTGACATCCCCAAAAATACGTTTCCCCCCCCCCCTTTAGAATTTCTCATGCTTCTTTCAGTCTCTTTCTGTCCGTCTTTAAAACTGCAGGTATTTCTGTCAAAGGTTTGTTCTGTTTTTAAATAGGTTCCTTTTTGTTTGGCTGAGGAGTAGCTGAGGAAACAGTCCATCAGTGGTTTACTAATAAAACTACAAGCTTATGCAGTATTAACAGGAACATATATAGGAGTGGGTTTGTAGCATAAATAGGAACTGTACCTAAAAGAGAAAGAGACAGGGAGAGAAGGAGATTTTATTATCTTTTATAATATAGAAGATTAAACACAGAAGAAAAAAATATAGGAAGATTTATTTTTATCACTTCGGAGCGAGGGGTCAGAAGCTTAATTTTAACAGTAAAACAGCATCCTCAAGCTATCCAACTCAAAGAGCTTCTTCTTCATCTTCCCCTCTCTTACAAGTCTAACTCCACTCATGTCGTTTCATTCTGCATCACTAATGCTCTGCCTAAACTTGGCTTCTGCCAAGTTACCAGCAATTGAGATTTCTATAAATACACCTTAATCTGGTATATAGTTTCCTGAGAAATGACAGGTATCAACCACCCATTACTTTAAAAGAAAATGACAAATGCTGTGGCTGCATTCCTTGATTAACAGGACACGAACCCATTTCATTCGGAATGGCAACAGCAAGACCTTGACATCTTCTTTGCCTTTTATAGGAAAGAGTAAAATTTTCAATTAAACATATAAACATATATATATACACATATATATATACACACACACACGTAGGAAGTACAGAACACTGGAGCCTGATGTGAAGCACACAGGAGGCAGGCGAGGCCCCGCTGTGCAGACGCACTGTGGGCACCCCAGTCCCGAGAGCGGGCAGCAGGCACAGGGCTGTGCGGGGCGCAGCTCCCCCAGGCCTGTCTCACCAGCGGGCAGGTTCTCAGCCAAACACAGATCAGTGCTTGGCTGTTGGCAGGGCTGTGCCCACCACATGCTGGTGCCACAGGGCATCCAGGGCCGCTCCCTCTCCATAATGGGTCATGCCTGTCCTGCTGGGCAGGGTGAGAACAGCCGGAGGCTGCTTTGTGCAGCCCGCACAACAGGCAGCTCCTGCCCTTCACCCTCGGAGCCCCTCCCCTACGGCACCACCAGAGGAAATACTCTAGGAGGTTCTGCTAGGACTGCACTGCCTTGTAACATACACCTGCCTCGCCAGCAAAGCTGGGGTGTTACTATCCAAGAGCAGAAGTACTGCGGAGCGATGTGGTGAGTGACTGGGGAATCTGAGCAATGTTTTCGCAGACTCCTTAGACTGTGTGGAGATTATTTAGTTATTAAGGTTTTAATTAAATCCTTGCATGTGCACACACACACATGACTAACAACCTACCTGGCTAACAACGTACTTAGCAACAGCAGGACATTAAAAGGAAGTTTTTTTTTTTTTCTTTTAAGCTGAAAGCCATTAACAAACACAATTCACTTGGGTAGTCAAAGGAGTAATTGGTTAAACACTGGAAGTGTAAGGAAGTACAAGGAAGAGCACTGCAGATGCTGCAGCTCAGGTTCCGGGCAACAGACAGGACAAGGACATCTGGCCCCAAATGCCATGTTGCTTGCAGCAGCCACAAAGAGCAGCCACAAGCTGCCCAGAGCCTCTACTCTTCCTGACATTTCTTACATCTACTCTTTGTTGTAAACCAAACACTTCCTGAGGCAACGGGAGCTGAGAAACATGCAACAAATCTCACTTTGGAGACCTTTGGGTTTCTCATAAAAGGGAAGAAGGCAAACGACTACACAAAAGGAACCTTTCCAGTTACCATTTTAAGTAAAATTTAAGACACTCTACCTATCAGACTTCAGACTTGCAGAGGCAGCAGGATCAAAGGATTTTGGCAGGCAAGATGAAACATAGTTCAGCTACAACCAGAGCAGAGTAGCCAGATGAAGCACTGTGCTGCACAGGTGCACTCAGATGGACTGCACCTCCCATAACTCGATGGAGTTTCCCTCATTCCAGGACATCACTTGTGCAGAATGCAGTACCCAACAAAATCCAGGCCATGTTCTATTAAATCTCCCATGCAAAGCACTGTGCTAACAACACTGCCTGCAGCTCAGCGTGCTGCAAAGCACATGAGGGGCTATTTGCGCAGTCCTCGCAGGACTCTGCTGGGCTCAGCAATTTCTCTGAGCCCTTTGATTTGATCTAGATCAAGGATGCTGAGTCTCCCGCAAGTCAAGTCCACTGCTGCACCCATCACTAGGCTGTGCCTGGGCTGGCAGTAGTCCAGAGCATACAGTGGTTACACTATGTGTCCAGGTGTTGTGTGTTTAGCTACAGTACGTGAAAGCTGTGCGCTCTCCTTATTTTTCCTTAAGCATATACAATCAATTCACAAACCTAATCTGTAGTATAAGGAAAAAACTCTGATAACACATCTACCTACTGCACAGACAAAGCAGTTTGCTGATGTGAAAGCCTGAAAAAGTCAACAGTAAAACCCCAACTTAAGTCTTTGAGCCTAACATGCTGTATGGTATCTGAAGGTAAACTGTTTATTCACAGATTGCATTCCTGAGACAACAAAATTCCAACTAGCACATCCCTCTTTCCAAGCTGTCAGATGGTTCCTCTCACTTCTGGGATGTGTGACAGCTGTGGCCTCAACCCAGGCAGCTCCCCAGGTTCCTTCCTATGCTCCCTGCGCTGGGAGGCTCAGCCCCAGCAGAGCCCACGCCCTGGCAGACGCAATTCTGCCAGCTCCATAAACTCACATGGCTCTTATTTTTAATGCAAAGCAACATTAGCCCCAACTCCAGGCAAGGGTGCTGTGATGCCTTCCCAACAGCTTTCCTATGGCAATTTTAATTGCCATGACATAATATGGATTGCACCACTTTAAGTCTCAATGCAGAATTGTGAATTACAGTCTGCACTTTTTGTCTTCTCCTCTTAAAGAATCTGCCATATTTTTTACCTGTATCTTCCATTTCTGTGGGAGAACTTGATATAATTCAGCAAATAAATAATGATAAGATAGATTTCTAAAACTTATTTTAAAACAATTATTCATATTGAACACCAAGTACAAACTTCTCTTTCCATACCAATTCAATACTTTGGTCTAAAATTGTTCTGGTAGCAGAAGCAGATACAAAGAATTTCTGAATTCTCTTCCCTCCGAGCGCAAGTGGACCATAAACACTATTTCCATTAACTTCTCTCTGCCTAGCTAATCATTTTCATTATGTATAATATTGTTCATAAAGCAGCTGGACTAAAGTGTCCTTAATTCTGCTGTTAATGCAGTAGTGGAATTCTTGGCTTTACTTAATAAGTTCCTCTGTGTGAAGATGTAAATAAACAGAATGTGGTCTTGATTGGTAGTATCTGCACATGGGATTTGACTCAGTTCTGAAAACAGAGAGTTACCATCCAGAGTTTAAATCAAGAATACACAATTATTTGCAAAATACAGACACTTGGAAGAAATCATTTCATTTATGCACTGAATATTCATTTGATAATTTAAGTTTATCACCCATAGATTTAAAATTTTGTTTCTGAATTATTTATATACATGCAGATTAAAGAGAAAATCTATCCCTAAGTAGAACAGTAACAAATTATTCTGTTCATGTACAATCAATTGCTCTCTGACACTACCCATCCTTCTTTTGGATTTACAACATAATAATGTTTTACTATATTTGTCTATTTAAAGATATGTTTTGCACTGTATTCATCAGTCTGACTTGCAACAGTTTGTCCAATTGAAAATAATCATTAATTAACCAAGTGACTTATGACACACAGAAAAAATGGAACTCTAAAAGCCATATTCAGTCAGTGTTCATAAATAAAATATTCATCAGTTTCCTATTCTTTTTCCTAGGAAGTATCTCCCAAATCCTCTGGTGTCCAAGATGGTGAAAGAACACAGAAGCGCAAATAATACACGGTTGAAAGACATTAAGTCTTTTCTGCAGTGAGACAACACACGCAATTTGACCTCCCGTTCAGCCATTTCTATGAACTGCCTTTTCTGCCGTTGACATTCTCGGTCCTGGTCTGTTTCCTCACACGCTGATGTCCAATTAAAGCTCTTAAATCTAGCATTTCTTTAAAAGGTGAACCAAATATGTAGACTGATCTATTATTTCAGTCCAGAAACTTTAGGCTGTACTTGGGAGGAGCTACACCTATTATCTTATATCCATGGAAAAATGAATTTTTATATGGGTTGTTGGTCAAGGATCATTACAGTCAACAAGATTCTAGATTAAACAAACTCCCCTAAGCTTGGAGGACTTCCACTGAATTGAATGGCATTTCCAAAACTTCAGATCTAAGGACTTCTTAGAAGCTTTTAATTAAAAAGACATGGTTATTGAAGTTATTAAAGGTTACACATCTGCTAAAAGGAGTAATAAGCTACACATGCAAATTCCTACACAGTTCGAAACATGTTTCTATAACCCGCTTATATTCTTTTTCCATACTTAATATACATACCACAACCCCCCACAGAACATTTTGCTATCACCGTTTCTAACCCACCACTCATGGTTGGTGCCTTAAACTTCCTAACTGCCAGGGTGCTGCTGTTCCAGGACGGCACATGAGAGTGTCACAGTCTGGGCTCTCTAACCCGCGCCCAGCTAAACCCCAGCGCCAAAAAAAAAAAAAAAAAAAAAAAAGGCCTAGCAGAGCACGCACAAAGTGCAGCGTTGTTAAGGATATAAGCTAAATCTTGTTCTCGAGACATGCAGCATCTTCTGCTCCTTGAGCATTCCTCTACTGAAGTATTTAACCTCCAATCAGAGAGAACGAAACAACACACCTAACCTCTCTTGAATACCTGCCGTCCCTGTTTCAGCGTGTACTATGCAAAATGAGTCATGTACACAATACCATTATGGGCATATTAGAAAACTAAGAAACTAGATAGCAAGGAGGTGTAGTCATGCAAGGAAATGATGTGGAAAGACAAGTTACTTTCTCATATATGCTAATAAAAAGATCCCTTCTTCAGAGTTGATTCTGTAAAGTACTACAGTGCTTTGCTGGAAACCAATCTGTTTTGAGTGCCTGTGGGATAAAGCAGATGCAGGAAGAAGCAGAGAACTGAGTGTATGTTCCTTGAGGCACTTGCAATTACCAAAGTGGATTTCTGCTCACATTATAGCTCATTTCAACTGAGATTAATTAAGCCAAGTTACTCTCAAAATACTAGGCTGACAGTTCTTTCCAACATGCATATGGTACATAGATCAGTTAACTGCTCCATTATTCTCTACGGAGGCTTTTCCCTATTCTCCTAGATCATCTGGGCATTACGAGAAATAAGCTACAGGATTAGACGGACAATTGGTCTGATACAGTTCAACAGCTGCTATGACTCTTATGCTGCATGACATTTATTAAACACAGCTACCAAAAAAAAAAAAAAAAAAAAAAAAAAAAGGAAAGCTACATTAAAGAATCTCGTGAATTTATGTAAGTGCTATCAGGCAAAGAGCAAGTTGTATTTTTACTTTTTTACCAGGTTACCTGGAAAAGAGGGAAATTCATTGTCAGCAGGTTGGTAAAAGCTCATCTCCCACTGAAGTTACAAGAGGTACAACAGACCACAGGGAACAAACTGGGGGAGACTAGGCTGTACAGAGCAGTCTCACTGAAACTTAACTGCTCAGCCCCGCACCTGACTGCAAATTGCCACCCCAGAGTGAGGGCTCCCACACATGACACCCCTGGGCAGCAGATGAGGCAGCCAGCCCTGTGCCTGGCCCTGCACAGCTGCTGTGGGCAGATGTGTCCTCAACTGGAAGCAGCCAAACCAACCACCCAACCACTCTGAAGAGTGGAAGAATTCAGGGAAAGCTACAAGAAAACACCATCTGCAACTGATTTATAACAAGCTCCAACAGGACACACTACGACAATGTCAGAAGAGGAAGACGTGTCCTGAATACCCTAAGAAAGTCATGCCTTCTATGTAAATTATACAGCTAAGTCACTTCCATGTTGGTCTGAATTTAAACAAACCAGCAACCTCCTTCTTTTGAGACCTGCAGCTGGTCATTATTTTGCAGCACATTCCATTAACAGATTTTGGTTTGCTATCTCTGATTTGGTCTCTCCCCAGTAAGAAGACATACACTATTTGACCCAAAATATACAACCCTGGATTTTAGAATTTTCTGGAATTCCATGATCTAAAACTAACCTAATAAAGCAGCACTAGTCTACTCCTCAAAATACTGCTAAATACAATTACTTAAAATCATAACTTGAAGTACCCAATTCATAAGGCAGATTAAAAATACAGGTATTGGTGGTTCCAGTTACTGAGTTTTTCCCTTAGTCTGGGCTATACCCTCAAGTTTTCCATTATAGGCAGGAAAAACTAAAAAATCAAGTCACAAAGGAAGCAAACTAAGCTACTAACGTGGCAGTTATTTCAACACAATTCCAGAAACTGACACTTCTAATAAAGACTGCAACCTAACTCATACTAGAGGGAAACAGATTTCATAGTAAATAGCTGTGATACAAGTTGTAAATATTTGCAGATTAGAACAGGACACTAAAGCTCTCACTTAAGTGTCTTTTAGAGTATTCTGGACTTCATTAGGATTAGCAGGCAGCTCCAAATGCAGTTTTAATTATCATTCCAATCAGAATTAGTGAAGTTAAGTAGATCCAAGCATAGATTACCTCCTGATTTTTTGGACAAATAACCCTATGTTATCTATACTTAAAGAGTAAGTCCAAGTGCATTAGCAGAACACATGACACTACCAGGAAAAACACTATATTGAGAAATATGCTTGATAAAAGCAGAGCCTGTGACTTTTAGGGGAAGAAAATCACCTTTTTGTTATATATCAGCAGGGACATGTTGAGTACATAAAACACACCCTCACTCTTCCCAGCAACTGATTTTTGCTAGATATCATATAACTGAAAACACTGCCATGCCCAAGATCCAAGTGACACAAGCCTTCAGAAAAAAAACTGTGGACAGGGGATATTCCCTAACTCCTTGTTACACAAGGAAACACCAGCTCCCTTGAATGAGAAGGCTTCAAATTATTCCATTTTATGAAGCAGCAAACAAGTTCTAGTTGTAAAACTTTGGTGAATTTTGTACACGGCCAATAAGATGACAGACAAACAGGATTGTGTCTATTATGAAACTTACTGTGTTCTGTCTCATTGGGAAGCTAGCAACCGTGCACAGCACACGCAACATGCAACATGGACCTTCTGCTCCCTCTCTCTACAAGGCTGCAGTGAGACACAGCCTGCTAGTACGGCAGCTACTTGTCACCACACCAAGCTTCACTCGGCAACTGTCTTGCCCAGCTGCGGCAGACAACGCGCTCGGCAGCCACAAGGCTTCTCTGCAGAGCACAGTCACTCTCCTGCCAAACTGCGCTTCCCCGCTAACAAAATCGCCTCCCATCTGATAACAGCTTAGCAATGTAAAATACTTGTTGTTAACCACTGTTGTGACAAATACCGTCATTCAGCTGACAATGCTTTTTTTTCTCCTATTATAAATCTGGTTCAATTGTTATTGGCATATGGTGCTGCTTTGTCATTATCTAATTTTAAAAACTCAAAGTAAAGAGATACTGTGAATCTGCCTGTTTTCACTGCTTGAAGCAAATCTAAATTAAAATCCCTAACAAATTCATTTTATTATTAATACAGTCTCGTCAGACTCTTAAGAAAAAATGTCTTCTTTGAAGGACTATTCATATCCTTGCAGACCTGCTATAACCTTGCTTTTCAACTGCAGACCCCAACTGCACTATTCTTCTCAAAGCAAGTACCATTAAGATTACATTTACATTATTTTGTTACATTAGAACTATGACTACTAGGAATACCACTTTAAATATTAAGGAATTATAGGAATTGTAAGTTATTAAGGAATTGTAGATTACTAAAACACAATTCAAGTCCAAGCTTATGCATCAAGTAACACTGAATAAATATATTGGAGGAATCAAATATACAACAGTTATCTGCATCTTTTACAAAATATACAGACTGCAAGTTAGCCAGTAAACTTAGCAAAGTATCTATTGTGACTGTACCTTAAGAAATAGCAATATATATTATATTCCCACATTAAATGCTGTTTTGTTCATGCAAAGGGTCAATCAGCCTCCCAAATACACATTTTTATTTTTCGCTCAAATGGATTGTTTTGTATGAAAACTCAGCCTCAGCTTACATATGACTTGCCACTTGGAAAGCTCCTTTCATCTCTCTTCAGTAATTTTTTTAAAATACTCTGTATACTGACAATATTAAAGAAATTCAAATGATACTCAGATTTCTTCAAGGACATTGCGCAGGCTTTAATAGGCTAGTATAGTTTTGTCTGTCCTCAAGGGAACACGCAAGAACAGATAAACAGAGTTTAGCCACACAAATCGCACTTCCACAATCTACCCTTGCACAGCTTGCTTCTGCCCTAGCTAATGAGGTAGTATGGTATTGCAGTTGGTACTTTTGCCCAGTTCAAGATTTAATCCCTATTACAAACACAAAAGGAAGATATTTGACCTCACTTGTCCTCAAATTAGTCTAATTTGCCTAGATTGTGAAGTGTTAGTGATGTGTATTTAATGAGAATTCTTTTTGCATGTTTATTATCCAGTGACATTTAGGAGGTCAGCCTGATAATTCAGTTGCAGCCTGCATGTCTTGCTACTGTATTCAGTGTAATAGAAAATGTTATGTGACACAGATCATTTTACATATAGGTAACCATAGAATGCGAGTTCATACACGATCCCATAAAAACTACATGGAGAGCAAGGTAGACCCCGATATCCAATGGAAAGCGGGGGAACCCAAGCTAAACAGAACAGAGGGATTTTCCTTTCTTGATATTTTGAGAGATGCTCATGTATCACATATAAATTAGTTCCACTGGCTGTTTCTCAGGCTAGCATGCAACAAGCCATTCAATTCTGACAGAGCCAAACTAAGGCCCTTATCTACAATTAACCAGAAACTCAGCTCACAGCCAGTCCAAATCGAGGCCTTCCAGTACATTACAGTTCATTACACTCAATTAACAGTGTGTCCATTTGCTTTCCTGACTCTTATACTTAAAAAAAAAAAATCTATCTTCTGCTCCCCAGTTTCCACAGAAACTTTAATACCCTCCCCTGTGGTCTCCTGCCTCAGCACAGGTTGCTACAGCTCAGCCTGGTGCATAATGGAAGCATTCCTCTCCACCCTTCCTAGGGTATTCCAAGCATAATGAATTGCAACTCCTTGCTTCACATACTGCTCTTTATTCCATTTAAAGCTTTCACTTCACAGCTTTGTGGATAAAGATCAAACAAATAAAAGCAAATCTGGAAGCTGCCATTTCTGATCCACGTTCACCTCAGAAGTTGAACTAAAAAATTTCCCCCAGGCCACTATACAGACACTCACTTTGGACACTTTGATAGATATATGCAGTTGCCCCCCAGAAGGTCAGTATGAAGATACTTGTTATTTCACCAATTCATTGGTTGATAGTCTCGCAACTACAGCACTGAACTGAAATGCAAGAGCTTTAGATTTTATTTTTAATGCTCCAATTCACAGCCCCCTATTATGTTCTCAAGTCAGTCATTACTCCTGCTAACCACTTGTCTGTCTTGTCCATTTTAACTATCATCTTTTGAGGGACAGATACGCACAGACTTCTAGCTCTTGCTCACGGGAACCCCTAATATTCCCCACTGTCCCTCTACCAAGTTAAAGTCGGGAACAATTCTGAACATATAAAAGCACTGTATGACTTGCTCACTCTGCATTTTTCCTTAAAACAATAAATTTATTTGGTATATTAGTTTTTGAACTGAATGCTAAATACTATTTTCATTTAGAACCATGCAGACAACTCTTGCTTATCTGACAGTATTAAAAACTGTCAACTTAGCAATAAAACTTTGCCTGGTGTTCAAGTAACACGTTTTCAGTTTCTGCTTTACGTGATCTGTCTTCACCATAAACAGCGGGTTCTTTGAATCTCATGAAAACACAGTGCTGAATACAGCAGCTTAGATATTACAGATAATTTTCTATTTGAATAGCTAACATTTCTGACACATCAGACTCATTTTCTGTCACGGAGGATATGCTCACTTATATGAACAATCTGCATCAAGTATCATTTCAGTCTACACATTCCTAAATATGGATTTTCCATTCACAACTGGTTTGTCATATGGAACTGACATTTATTTTAGCAAGTTCATGTTTCAGCTCTACTATAAGATGCAAAGAATCACATTTTTCCCTGTGCATGCGTGACTGGGACACAACTGAAATCAGCAAGACCCCTGTAGGCACAACTGAAAGCAGCATTTTCTCTCTCATGTATTGGAATACAATACATAAAAGCCCTATCTTAACTATGCTGAACATATTGGGAAGATTTCTATTACAAAGAAAACAGAATTAGATCCCAATTAATGAAATACATTGGCTAGGATCATGCTATCAGCTTTTCAGTAGAGCTTTCCAACTATTACAAGGGAGAGTGTTTTGGAATGGCTGATGACAGATCAGCTTTGGGGCACGTTTTGAGGGGAAGTTGCATTTGAGAACACTTCTGCTTTTATATCAAGGAAACCTTCCCATGTACAATGAAGAGGCTTACAAATTATGAATAGCTCAGAATAAATGCATCGGTAGGCATATTTTTATGCAAGTATTTATCTACAGATGTTTTACAAAGCTCAGAATAAGATATCTAGGCACTTATGTTATTATGCATATATATTATTCATTTAGCAACACAAGCTTGGGCTGCGAAATTTCATACACCTTAGACAGACAAGACTTAGACCAAGACCATACTCTATGAAAAGACAGGTATGATACTGTCATGAAGAGGCAGACACAAAACAGAGCTTCTAATTTCAACAGGAAAAAAGAGGAAAAAAAGAAAAAATTTTATTAAAAATATATTCTTTATGAAGAAAACTGATTAGAGAACCTAATACAGCTTTAAAGAATATAATTTTAAAGTACAAATGAGAAAGGCTGAAGCTAAATGCTTTTTTAAATAAGTTTTCAAATAAGTTTAGTGCTTGTCATTGCAGTGGATACAGCAGTCTCTATTTCTTTACAAAAGCAGGCAGAGCACTGTAAGTCCCAGTCACTCAGGCTTCCATATTAGTACTTTACACATGTCTTTATTCTGGGCAGGGAAGGACACCTTATGACCAGGTGAGATCTAGTTCATTTCTTGTTGCTATACCAAGCAGCCTCACTCTGCTTCAAACTGTGTGATCAGCATCTCTAAAATGCACAGGTCCCAGGGACAGTGAGACCAGCCACCCTCTGCTTCACAAAAGCTACCAAAGAGCCATCTCCTGATAAGAGCTCCTGGTCTAGAAGGCATTTGAATCAGAAACTTGGAGGACTGAGTCTTCAGAGGCTGCTAACCTGAGCAATGCTCTGGCTGACCTTTCATGGGTGGACACCTACGGACAGCTCCAAATTGCCAGGCTTGTAAACTACAACAGACCAGAGCAGAAGCCTGTTACAATGGGAGTCTTGATCCAAGCAGAGTATAAGGACATCTTCAAGAGAGGGCAGTATCAAAGAACACCAAGTGTGTTGCCCTCCTCCTGTTCGCGTGAAAAAAGCCGCTGTGTTTTAGACCTTACTACCTAAACATCACAAGCAACAAGAGCCTCAAGCTCTCTGCAGCAAATTTAACTTTCTCTCTGAAAGACGAAAGGCCACAGAGTGGCAGTGTTCACTGATGCTGGTGTACATGACAGCTGCTACAGCAGGAAATTCTCTTTTTGTCCATTTTGCAGACCTCTCATAAGCACCATTCCCCATTTGGAGATCCCCACAACATACTTTGCAGAAGTCCAGTATCTTTTTCACTGATTTAAATCTCTCCGTTATCTCTACACCTTGCCACAGTGCTCATGTTCTATTTTCAGAATTTAATCCAGCCTGAAAAACGACATAGCAGTGACAAATCAAATCACAGAAATGTAAAAAATTAGGATAGACAGCAGTTTAGATGAGCTGGGCAGGGGGCCCTGCCCTAACAGACAGCTCTGCCACGCTCTCCTGGCTGCACACACTCGCATCCATCTGTAACGATGGAACTGAGCCCACTACAGCCCCATCGTTCTGCTTCTAGTTTAAGCGCATGGTGCAGGCTTTGGTTTCAGTAAGCAGCCTGCGTAGCACTGTGAATCCTAAATGTAACTTCTGTTGTCTGTATGGAAAATATTGCAAAACTTCTCATTGCTCTGTAACTCACGACTCCAAAGACAACAACAGATCCTTTAAACAGGAAAGGGACACTGGATGAGCATCACCACGTTAATTTCTGATGGTCAAGCAAACCAAACTGAGCTTTTTTGTGTGCCCACAGACACCTGCAATTATACCTCAGTAATTATCATTTTATCCTTCGTTAGATATCAGTCAATACACACCTCATATTCCTAGGAATGATATGCAGTAAAAAATAGCATTCATATGCTACCACATGATAAATAAATTCCTCAAAAACAGTGGTGTTTAGCCAAAGAAAAGAGTACATCTGTAAAACACCATTATTTTACAGTAGTTTATATGCAACTGATTTCCATTACGGTGAGCCCAACCCTGCAAACGTTTGGGAAAGCAGGAAGAATTGTGGCAATTCCTGGGTGATCTCAGCCTGCCTCAGAAGACTCTCAGCTTCAGGGTGAGCATAGGGCATTCCCTAAGCACAGGTAGTAACAAAGAAATGTATCCCTTCTTTCATAGGTACCTGCTGTCTAACACGCCTGTGTCAAGGTTAAATGGCAGTGGCCAACAGGAAACCTAAACCACATCAATATCAGCCCTGACTCCCTTTTGATGTTCTTACAATCCAGAATTGCAGGACCCCATGCCCTTTGCACTAGACTCCAGTGTCATTAATGAAAATCAGGATTTACACTTGTCTTTCATGGCTAAGTCAGAATTTAATAATGATGCATTCACATTTTTTTTCTTAGAACAGCATTAACTGAGTTCTGTCAGCCAATCAGTATTACCACGAGACTTACTCTTTACAAACTAGTAGAATAGTATCCCAAATTCTTATAACTTCCACATTTAAAATACAGAGTACATTACACACCACTGGCATTTCATACTACCTCTCCTCCAGAGCTGCATGTGGCTCTGCACGGAGCCACGCACTTGTCCAGAGAGATCAGCTTGCGTAACAACTTGCTGATTTAAATTCTCTGCAGAGCAGCCATGGCATTTTGCTTACTTCGGGTTGCAACTCTTAAATAAAACACCGCTTTCAAGAGCTGCAGAGAGGGCTCTGGATGCGAGGCACCATGCAGAGCCCGCTGGAGAGAACGAAGCTGGCGCCGATGCTGCGGCTGGGAAGGGGTCCCCGCCCCCGCGCCGCCCCGTGCCCGCCCTACCTGACCCGTGCTGCTGGCGCAGGATGGCGGCCTGTCCCGGCGGCGGCGAGGCGGAGGCGGCGCCGCTCCCGGCCGTGGCGGCGGCGGTGGCGCTGGGCCCGGCGGACGGCGGGCGCTTGCCGGGGCCAGGCGGCGGCGTGGCCCGGGCGGCGGGGCCGTGGCGCCGTGGGGCCGCGCCGCTCTGCATGTGCGACACCGCCTCGGCCGCCTGCACGTCGGGGGGCGCAAAGCGCGAGAGGACGCGCAGCAGCGCCTGGGCCTTGTGCTCCTGCGTCTCGTCGTCGCTGTAGTCCGCCACGCGGCACTCGTACACGCCCTCGTCCTGCCGCCGCACGCCCGACAGCCGCAGCCGATGCGAGATGTCGTTGCCCTGCACGCGCACCGTCTGCAAGAGAGGGCACAGCCGCGCGCCTCAGCAACGGTGCCCGCGCGGCGGCCACACCCCAACGGCCGCTGCCCCCTAACGGCCGCGCCCCAACGGCCGCCTCCCCGTAACGGCCACTTCCTCATAACGGCTGTGCCTCAAAGGCCACCTCCTCCTAACGGCCGCGCCCCGCGCAGCGCCGCCCCATAACGGCCGCTGCCAGCCGAGGGCGCCTCGCTGCTCACCCCGCACCCAGCCCGAGCAGCCACCGACACCCCCAGCGCCCCCCTGCAGCTGAACTGCTGCTCTCCCCTTGGCCCCGCTGCCCTTTGCTCCTCTGCCTAGGGCACCAGCAGCCTCGGGGCAGGGGGCAGAGGAACAAGGCAGCCGGGGCCACAGGGGTTTGCAGCCTGGCACGGGGCATGGGCAGGAGAAAGAGACAAAAAAATACTGCCCTGTTCTGAACCATTCCCTAGACAGGGGTGTTAGGCAAACCTCCACTGCAGGGCATGACACATGGTGGCTAAACCATGGTTGCGTTTTGGCTGAGCCGTGGCACCCCGAGGGGGGGAAATATGCCGTGCTCCTGCCATGCTGCCCCCAAGCTGGCTAAGGTCCCGTACTGAGGAGCTGGGGACACAGTAATGTATGGGCACCACGCCGCTTACGCTGCACTTACACTGATTTTAGTTGCATCCTTATTTGTTACCTAAAGGGACAGAAAAGGAAAGATGTTAGACCCAAGCCTGCCAGTACCTCAGTGTGACACCCGCCCTCCCACCACTTCCCAGTGGGACGTGGCTGGGCACCTGCACCACGTCCCTGCCCCTTGGGAGGGCAGCTGCCTCCTGCTCAACACTGCTCTGCTGATGCTGGACTGCACTCCTGCAGGCTACCAGCAGTGCTGCCCTAGCCAACGAGATGGACCGTGGGCCGACACTGACGTTGCTCATATTCAGCCACCTGCAGCAGCAGCAGCACACTGTGAGGTGCTGGGCAAGCAGGATCCCGCGCTGTTCAAGGCAAAGCCCCGCTCTGAGACCCCCTGGCAGCACGTCCACTCGCCCATGTGCGGACTTGACTGTTTCTTCTGTCTACAGCCAACTGCTGTAAAACTCAGTGATGCCTCAGATCTTGCCGAAGCGCCTCCCTCAAGAGACGGCCATCCGTCTCCCCGCCAGCCCTGCCATCATTTATTGTGAACGCAACTCACGGCTTTTTTATAAGGTTAAAGAAGACATTTAAATCCAAGCGATTTATTTCCCTGTCTGACAACTGACTTACACTTTCCCCAGCTAGGCGGCATCCCATTAGCTCAGTGCCTGTATGCTCTGCATCTCTATTTGAGCGCTGCGGGAAAACAAGCCCGCCACAGAGAGGGGACCTGGCACAGGCGCGAGGCTCCTGCCGGCAGCAGCCTGCAGGCTCGCTGCCTGGAGAAGGCGACGTGGTCCTGGCTGCAGGAAGGCACATCCACAGCTCTCACTTTGCCCAGCTCAGGGGGTTGCATGGCCCCTTACTGGGGCAAAGGGGCTGCAGAATGAACTGGTGAGACAGAGAATCACAGCTGGAAAAGAAGCTAAGTTATAGCCTGCCCTCGAGCTGGGCTGCCTTCTTGCGGGAGGAGAGAGGACACGCAAGATTTAGCTCTGCTTCATGCATTTTAATTACTGTAGCTAACTGTTAAAATGTTCTGCAGAGCTCCAGCTATGGCCCAGGTGTGTACCAGCTCCCCAGGAAGCTTCAGGTTTGCACACACAGACCGATACGGCTGTGATGTATCAGGGATCGGTGTCTCCCTTAGCAGTGTATCCCTCACTGCTCCAGCTGCTCCCTTAGTCTCCTGCATTTCACTGACTCCCAGCTCAGCCCAGCACAGCGCTAGTTTCTGCTGATCCCCACTTTATAATACAGTTATTTTTGACCACCTCTCTAGATCCTGATGGCCAATCTTGCAGTGCAATACTTATCATTTTCTATTTAAAATCCTTCAAGTGCTGCTGTTTCTCTCCTGGGGTGAAAGGGAGAATCTGGGGAAAGCCTGGGAAGCTCCATCTGCCCACTCAGATCCTGGATATATCGCAGCAAAGGTGCCCCTCCTCTATGGGCACTGCAGGCTCTTTTCAAACACCCCATGAACACACATGTTTTTCTGGCACTTCATTACCTTGCTCCTGCTGCCAGGGACACTGACAGCTAATTCGTGTGCAAGTTCTCTGGCTGGTTCTTTAAGGTACCACCACTGGATTTCCAAGGAGTAAGAGGTTGCTCCGCTGGCTCGGAAAGCACAAGGCATCTCAATATCATCTCCCTCCCTAACAGTCACATCTTTGGGAACTTCAGTAAAGGTAGCTGAGAGGAGAAGACAAGAGTTATAAGGGCTGGATAGCGGGAGAGAATAAGAGACAAGACCCGTCCTTTTTGGTGCAATCTCATCTGCTCCAACTGGGGGGCTAAGCACTGACTGCGACACGCAGTTCTTGCCCGGCGGTGGCACAGCACGAGCCATGCACCCAGCACCAGATCCCCAGGGTGATGGGTCCTGCTCTCCCACACAAGCAACTGCCACAGAGCCAGCATTTGAGGAGGGTCTTCGTGCCCCATCTGTGCTCCCGAGAAAGCCCCAAGCAGCGCATCAGGAACAAGTGTCCCCTTCCCTCCTTGGTGTCCCTTCTCCTGACAGCTGCAGGATGCAATCCCACCAGGAGCTCACGGGATGTGGGGCTCAGGGTGCAGGGTGCTGGCAGCTCCCGCAGCCTGGTGCTGCGGCAGAGTGAATCCCTGCAAGTTGAGCATCCTCAGCCCACCGCGAACATCTGCAGCAACAACAGTGCAACCTTGTTCGCACAGAGCCCTCCCTGGGCAGCGCTCCCTGCCCCCAGCCATAAAGCACTGCCACAGGAAGGACAGCCAGCGAGGGGGGGATTCAGGCATCGCCAGGAATTTTCAACTGAGGTGATGCTGGCAGGGTCACATCCAAACCTACAGCGTGGTACATGGCTAGGGGAGATGCTGGGGGCTCAGGGAACCCCTTTAACCAGGAGAGAGCTGGGTACCAGCCTTCCCTGCCCACCCGGCAGTTCCCACCTGACCCAAGTTTGCCCGAATTCCTTCTGCAAGCTCTGTTTGCAACTGCTAGTTACTAGCGGGGGAGAGGCAAAAGTTTGGTACTCACCATTCACAACGAGCAGCAGAGGTGCGTTGAACATCAGGTAACAGAGAGTGCAGAACAGCCCTCGATTTTCCATTTCACATACGTGGGCTTTAGAGTGAAGGGCGAGTGGAGAACCGAGCGCACTCAAAAAAACAGCTAAGAATTCGTCAATCCCATGGCGAGTGGCAGGCGCGTGTCTGACACGGCTCCGAGGTTAGGGCTCCCTCCAGCAAAGCCAAAGCCACCCGGCCGAGCGCTGCTTCCGCGGCGAAACCAACACGGGCTCCAGCTCGCGAGCCGGGCGCCGGGCGGGCGCCCCTGCCGCTCCGGCACTGGCTGTGGCCGCGGCGCCCCTGCGGCTGCCCGGGCAGCACCATTCACCCGCCCCGCGCCTCGCCGCCTGGCCGGCCGCCCCGAAGCGCGGCGGCGCCGCCGGGCTCCTCGCCGAGCCCCATGGCAGTGAGGAGTCGCGCTGAG
>NW_020455533.1:1748561-1777220 GCF_003342845.1 Nothoprocta perdicaria
CTTCAAAGGCCTTCAGCCCGCGGGCTGCCCCAGGGTGCCCGGTGCTCGAGCACCGCCCGGGGCCAGCAGGGCGGGCGCGCCGCGCCACGGCCGCCCCTCAGCGCTCTGCTCCGTCCACTGTGCTCACTGCCCGCTAAATGCACTGAGGGGAAAAGACCCCATTGCTTTAGAACACAGTATCATAAAGAGAGCCTGTTTCTGGGCATCTGCTGTTCCTCAAATTTCCCAGTTAAAACACTGAAGTGCTCACAAGTCATTACAGTGAGTTGCAATTGTGAACCATAGCTTGCCTTTTTTTTGCAGTTGAGTGAGGAGGGGACAGTGCATTCAACAAATCTGAGATGCCCTTCTAAAGTCTTTGAGCTTTTTTCTTTCTCTGAAATTATATTAAGAGCCACCATTTTATTCAGCCGCATCTCCATTTAATCACTGGGATGGCATAGGAAGTGGATTTTATGACCCGCAGAAACTTTACTTCATATTTTTAATGCTTTCATTCTGCATCAGCATGCAAAGCTGGGTATGTGAGGATTTCTATGGAGTGACTCATTTAGAAACGCTCATTTTGGAATAGCTAAATCAAGCCAGTTTTTAAATGCGTGCAAGTATCCAGCTTCCTTGCGAGCTTGGCTTGCCAGGGAGCCTGCTGGAGGCGGACGTGGCTGGGCAGCCCCCCAGCTGCTGGCATGCAGCGAGGAAAGCCGCCGGCCCGGTTTCCATCAGGAGGCTTCAATAGGCTTCACGTGGTGCCCAGGAACACTGAAATTGCATCAAATCCCTATTTCCTGATGTAAATTATTTATTCAGGACATTTTCAGTCATTTCTACTGATCACACCACGATTTAAATGTAGCAATACTTCTCTGAAAGGCCTACGGCAGCTCATCCGCAGAGTGACTCGCTGCTCCTCTCCATACCTGCTGCTTGACCTCTGCCAGCAGACAGAGCCCAGGCAGGTGGAGTCTGTCCCGACCAACCACAGAAAGCTTTCAACGTGATAATTATTAAAATCCATGTAGTCATACCATCTAATAATCCCCTTATGTCTCACTTTCACTCAGTGTGCTTTGTGTAGGAGGTAAGCACCATTATTTATTTACTGCCTTAAGTCATCTAGCAGTGAGTTTTCTCACCGCTTGCCCGAGTCCTGGTGCAGTGCTCTACCTGCCAAACCCTGCCGAGGAAAGGAAGTCAGATCAGACACATCCAGGGAAGCAGCACTGCATTAACTAACCTCAGCACAAGCAGTCTGCCGTGTCCAATCCCAGGCATGGGGTAGCTGGCTCCTCTCCACACAACCTGGTGTCTGGCTCATCAGTGCAGTGCTTAGATAACACCTAATGGGTAAACAAAACACCTTGTCATATACTCAACATTCAAAGGCAAAAAATACCTAAGGAATAATAACTGACAAATGGAAGCTGTTTGTAGCTGATGGCTTTCTGCTACTTTCTTAATAACTAAACCTGGCAAAGGATTCTGATTGCCTTTAAGAACCAGATGCATTGAGAAAGTAGTTGGCTTTTTATGTTAAATTACGATGGATACATTTTTACATTAAATAGATATAAAGGTATACATGAAATAATGACATATAATGAAATCATATTTGAAAAACTTTTTCTCAATTTCATCAAAAATAAGATTAATTTAATATTAAATTGACATGGGGGGAAAAATCTTCTGAAATTACAGCATTGTTAAAGTCCATAAAGTCCATAAACTGGGTATGTAAAAATACCCAGTTCATGTTAAGTGGGTTTTCTTTCTTAAACATAAAAAAAAGTAATAATAAAAGACAAATACATTTTAAATTATTTCTATTTTAATAAATCTAAGGTTGTTTCTGCGATAACTGTTTTGCTGAAGTGAAGACAGTTTTATCTTGAATAAGTTCCTTGATTTATACCATTACATTTGGTTTGTTAAATTCAGTTCTACTGTATTTACTACTTACCAAATTTGATTATATATGTAGCAGCTGAACACTGAAGTGATGGTACCTGTGTGTGCAGTTAAAGTAGGGAATCAGGAAGACAAGACCAGGCATTTTATGTCTGATCCTCTATTAAAGTTATACTGGGGGGCGATTGCAAGTGTTCTACCAAATCTTCCTGCTCTTACAATTGTAACAACATTTGAAGTCATTTAGTGATTCGATCCTGCCAGCCAGAGGGGCTTGCTTGCACAGAAGTTATCACCTACGCTCACGCCCCGAGCAGCGGGTGCGAGGCAGGACTGTCATGGAGAGAAGCTGCCTTTGCAGCATCTGTGCTGCAGTTCTCAGAGAAATTAGGGAAATCGTCCAGGTGCTTGAAATGAAGACTTTGTTTTGTTGATTACATTATTTTTTGCTTTAACTATCAGTCGATTATTACATTATCTATGTGGCAGACAGGTACTAATATTTTACAGTCGGGCAAGCTGAAATCAGTTGCCTTTACAGAAATATCCTACAGCATTTCCATAGCTTTGCACTCCCAAAGCAAATCTGAGTAGAGGAGATTCTCTCCGCTGGAGGGTAAGTTTTAACATGGGAGCCTTGCTTGGCAGGAGGACCTCTAGGCACTCTATCCAGGTAACTCCATCCCTAAACTGTCCCCTAGGACATGGTGACAGAGCGAAGCACTGAAGTCTCCACACTGCTTCCTAGGTACGAGGTAATGCTGCTTTCTGGGGGAGCCAGAAGGAATGTGAAAAGGGCTGTTGAGTGATTCCAAGGGAATTTCCATCTAAAACAGTTATTTTTGTCTTTTCTTCAACATAGATAACTTTTCTTCAACATACTCATACTCAGGCTTAAACCCAAATCCTCACTTGATACTAGAATAGGAGCGTGCTGGACCTCAGGAGCTCAAAGGCCGTGAACAGCAGATGAGTATCAGGCACTTTAAGCAGACACTGAGAATTACAGGTCTCATAATGCAAAACTGCTCTCGCTGTTGCTGGACCATGTTTTATAGCAACTCATGAAATCCCATAAGCAATTCCAGCACTTGGTAGCTGATGACATTTAAGAACATTTCTCCCTGTAATTTTTTAAATGGTTAGCAGCTCCATTATTTGAATAACCAAAATACTTCCTAATGGCTGCTTCAGGAGCCTTTAATTCGTACCCTGCTGTTCAGAGTTAATCCATTCAGAAAGTAAAACCTTCGGGTCACCTTCGAAAACTATAAAACTGCAAAAATCGTCCAAGTTTTGCACACACAAAGCAGATGAGATAAGACATTTACCTTGGGTTGGTGTAAAAGCTCTACAGCACACAAAGTATTTCTACCATATTTAGGCAACAGGCATCTCTGCCCTAAATCCGCTGGCAGAAATAAGCACTCTATTCTTAGATGCTCGTCACGGACTTTTCCCCCTCATTTTTCTCATTAGATTGAGGCGTTTTTGCAGCCAGGGGCCAGCTTTTCTCCTGAGGTGGCAAGAGGGCGCTTCAGCAGGTGCATCCCGGGAAGCGTGAGGTGCTCGTGGCACAGCAGGAGGGAGCGCTCAGAGCTCCCTGCCGAGCGGCCAGGGCGACCTCCAGAGCTTGCCATGTGTCCCCAGGAAGCTCCTGTGCTGATGGGATGCCGGCCAGCTCCTGAAAAGTCTATTATCTTTGGAAAATAGGTGAGGAGCAGGAGTGAATACTGGATGGAAACGAGAGAGATGCTAAAACGTTCATGTCTCTGCTTGCAGCATAGTGACCTTCCCTGCGCAGTTTCTGCCTCAGCGTAGCTCCTAACAATAGACTGGCAACTGCCAGCCTGGTTGCTTTTAAAATGTCACTGGTTTAACATCAATTCTGGAGGAATAATTGCATTTTCCCTTCCTTCCCCTTCCCCTCCCCTGGAGTTACAGTTCTAATCAGGCCCAAACAGAAATGACAGGATATTTCTATTCCCCTAAGAAGTTTGTAAAAGGTCATAAATGCTGCAAGTTCAAAGGGTCTGCACTGTTTTCAATATACATGATTACTTTCTGATTTCCCATCTGCAAAGAGTGGGCTGCACTGTCTTGAGGTTATTCTCTAGTCTAGACGATGGACAGAAGCCTCACACAATATTTCAGAAAGGACTGATTGGTCTTACGTCAGGAAATTCAGAGTTAAAACCGTCATACTATGATACCTCTTTTGCCAGATTTATTCATTCTTAGTTTGGATAAAAGAAGTTTCCACCAAAATATTTTACTTTCCATAAAACTGATTTAAGCTGGAAAGTACATTTTTACATTTTGACTAGACAATTCTTGCTTTATGCAGCAAATGCATTTTTAATTGACATTTGTTTCTACTTTATCTACGACTCGTATCTGATACTCTTTGTTAAGCGATCGAACAGGACAAGACAGTCGTGCAAGAGTATAAAGAAAGGGAAGGCATTATATGTTCAGAATAACACGATAACTCATCTTCTAGCATCCCAAGCTTATGCAGAATCGAAAGCCATCAGAAACTCCACAAAGGAAACTTAACGGGGGGCTTAAGGAGCGAGGCACGACGTTGCCAGCCCAACGCTTAAGAGCAAGAAGGCAGCAGATGAAGGTATCAACTGGCCCCACGTAGGACCACTCGCGCGTGGGGTCACAGAGCAGCAGGGGCTGTGGCAGCTTGGGGCTGTCTTGGCAGCGCAGGGGCCGCTACTCCCAACACTTCCCGTGGGCTGGCTGTGCCCCAGCCACCCGTCCGCGCGGCTTTGTCACCTCTGTTGCTGCACGGTTGTGAGAGAGCAGGACCAAATGGTGCCAAGGCGCCGGACGATTTTTCTTCGGTGGTTTGTGGGCATGTGCCATGCCCCCAGCGCACGGAGCAGATTCGGTAGGGACAGACCTGGCTTGACTGAACTGCCAGGTAAACACATCTCCTCCCTCAGGCAGCCCCTGGGCACGAAAAGGGTGCAGCAAATTCAGTGGGAAGAGCTGAACAAAGTGCATCACCTAGAGATGCAGAGGCAGGGTAAAAGCCAACCGAACTCGACCTTGGGAATAACAGAAAACACTGGGCTCTGCATGCATTGAAACTGTATCAGATTACTGCTGCATCATCATATTTTGCACTCTTATAGTAATTATTATAAAATAATATTTTATAAATTAAAAATGAACACCTGTCCATCCTCCAGGGAAAAGAAATATCATCACTCTTTCAAAGAGATAAACATTTGACAAAACTTAAAACTCTACACATTTGAGCCTAAAAAGTATTCTTAACAATTATTTACCAACATCCTGATTCATCACTTTCACAAAGTGCTGTAACGAGGAATTGCAGCCAAAATACTATTAGTAAAGACTAGATTTCTTACCTAAGTGCAAGAGAGAACCTTACTGGAAAGTTCGCTGAATTTTTTAAAGATGCTAAAATTATTTCTCTTTTTTATTATTTGCCTTGCCAGGATCTCATCATGCTAGGCTCTGTACAAATACAAAGCTAAAAAATCAAAAGGATTAGAAATTCAAGTCGTATCTATCCAGTTTTTCAAGGGAGATTCAATGGATGGCTAGAGAATTAGTATAATTACTGCAACATCACAGATACTAACCACATAAAACCTGATTAACTGGAGGTGGGGAAATGAGTTTTATTTGTTTAGAATGCATTGATTTTTTTCCCTCTTCGTTAATAATAAATATCTGATAAACTACTGGAAGAAAAAAAGGTCATTGTTAAGTGGATATTTCTTGCATCTTTGCAGTCAAGGACTGAAACTAAAGCTAATATGAAAGAGAGATTTGATTAAACACTGCTCTATTGGATTTCCCAGTGTGGCTGTGAGGTGTAGCGCTGGTAGAAGTGAGGGCAGAGTACTCTTGCAGAACAAGTGAGAGGCAATGGCAGGTAAGCAGGCAAGAAGCAGGCAAGGCAGCACCATGAAGCCTTCTGGAGCAGGATGGCCTCTCTGCGTTGGCCCCACCACACCAGGTATCCAGAGAGGTGTGGGGACCTTCCTTGGGGGCCTCTTGTCAGGATCAATCATGTTAATCACAGTTTAAAATAAAACAAAATACATTTTATATATCTCTTTACAGAATCACAGAATTTACATGAGTATTTATGTATCTCTGCATGAGATCTGTGGAGTTAGAACTGGACTAGGAATTATTGTCCTTTAAACTGTTTGTAGTTTTTTCCATACTAAATATATTTATAAAAGTAATCTAAGCATTGCAGATGTGGGGGTAGATGCCAAAAAGACAAAGATACTGGAACTTTGTTAAGGATTTAAGTAGGTAGCATGCCAATGTACTAAGTCTTTGAAGCATGGATGAGTGGGACAGCAAGAGAAAAGGTGTTGACAGGTGGAGCAAACCTGGATAGCTGAGACAGCTAAAATATGGCCTTTGCTAAGCAAGTGCAATCAGAAAATGTACACAGACCCATCTTGCCAATTAACACTACAGCAAAAAGAGAGTGTAAGGAAAAGTGAAAATACGAGGAGAAAGTTACGCTCTGCATAAAATACGGGAAAACATTCAGCACAAACATTTTGTATCAAACACCCCGAATCTGAGTTATCACTCAGAAAGGCTTCTCAGCGTTTAATTTTCCTTTAAAACTCAAGACTATGCTTTCATTAAGAACTCTCCCCAGCAGCCTTCTGCCTAAACCACAAAACCTATCTCCTTAATAAAAGAATGAATGCCACACAACTCACTGAAGCCCAGTTTCAGAAAGCATCCATGAATTTTGGATGCTTCAGGTTTTAGATGTCTCCCTTAATGAGCCTGAATGTAAACATACTCTTAATAATTCTGCCAAAACTGGGCTAATAAGTTGATGTCTTCATTTATCAGCTGAAACACCTGACCTACTATCACACAGATGGATTAGACGCTCTGAATTATTTCTTTGAATCTTTTTTTTTGCTTTTCATGAAATAAAATATAAACTTTGTGCTGCTCTTCTCATCTCCCCTGGCCATAAGAAGAAACCAGCCTGTCCATGGGCACGATGACTCAACTGGCTCCGTGTCCTTCCCAACTTCCAAGGGCTGGATGCACTGGACAGGCAAGGGAATGTGAAAGGATGCCCTTTCATCAATAATATATCTCTTCAGCTGGTTGATGGATCAACCTGCTACTCACTGCTTCAGGCAGACTGCTAGAGATCATGGCTCTCAAATTCAAATTGGAATGACTATTTTGTTCAAACAAGACCAATTACGTCCTCCTGTTCCTCCCCGCTCACTGCAGTCAGAAAGCTGCTGGCTGATACACACGGAGGAAGCAGCACTTCTTGGGGAAGCGACACAGCAGGAGCCTGCTGAAACATTAACATCTCATAGTCATGGGAGGAGGCACCGAGATGGAGAATGAATCCATTCCGCAAATTGAACTACTTTTCCCCAGAAGAAGCAGAAAGCAGTGAGCAAGCTGTATCAGGAAGAAAGATTTGTGCAATTATTTCCAAAGCTTGGGAACAGGGAGAGCCCTGGCAAGGGCCCTGAGGACCAGAGCGCTGTATCTGCAAGTGGCGCTTCTCTCGCATGCACTCCGAGTCCTGGCTGGGCTCCTTCTCTTGGCCATTTTTCTCCTCTATGATTTTCCTGCAGGTCCCAAGTTTAAAACAATTGTCCTGCTCTAAAGAAACAACAATATCACCAAAACTTAAGGGATTTGAATCACTTCCTTGGTGACAGGAACAGAGGCCCATGAGAGTGAGGCTTGAGGAGACCTGGGGAGATGCTGCCACAAATGAAGGGAAAAAAAGATCAGAACTGAAAGACTGGTGGCTTTGGAGTGCACGTTCTCTGAAGTTCACCTTCTGAATTTTCCTCACTGTTCACAGGGAAGTGAGTTGAAAAACAACACTTCTTCAGTTCCCTTCCCCCGATCTTAACTGGTTAACTTCTGATGGTGTTTTCTCCTTCAACCTTTTTTAAAGATAAAAATAGAGAATGCTAAAACCTAACTAATCTTAGCAATGCACTTAGTACGCACACACTATGAATGCTGCAATCCAAAGTGGTAACTAATAGTCAATTTTTAGCAGGCAGAAGCTTGTCAAGTGGAAAAATGGAGAACAGAAAATACTGGCTACAGACAAAGCACAACAGAGTAGGCACTGAACATAAGAGAAGATGGATTCAGTGAAACACTCAGGAGAGTTTGACAAAACTTTAAATTAGGTTTTGTGAGTTTAAAATACTGATAATGACCTCCATAGAACTACGTAAGTTCCAGCAATTTATCTGCAAAAGCGTCCTGGAAAAGAGTCCAAGACAAAAGATCTTCATGAACAGAATCAGTGGAGATGCGAAAATAGCTCTCTCAAAGTGATTCAGGAACAATTTGGTCTACATGCATTTTTTTTCTTAAATTGCAACATGTTATTTGTTCAGAGCAGCACCCATTAGGGCTCAGCCTGCCTCTGCCTCCAGATGCTGCCCTCTGAAAGCTCTCCCAACTGTGAGGAGGCTGAATCAGGCAACTGTGTTAGTTAAATGTGTTTGCAGCTATAAATAGGTGTCTTCCTACCTTGTCCCTTCTGTGGGCAGGAGTGCTGACGCTAGGACATCACTTTGCTCCCATTTAAGCCTCTTGTGTGGAGAAGAATTTCATACAGAATGACTAATTCTCAAGCTGTTTATTCACGGCCAGTTCACAGGGGACAGCCATTCAAACCTAGAGGACGGACCTGGGGAAACAGAAGCAGACAGACCTCAAGCATAAAAGGACCAAGTTTGTGTTGTGAGGAATAAGGCCATAAGGGTGACATTTGTGAGGGCCAGGGGCACTGCAGGACTCAGCTCTCGCCCCGTGCTGCCAACCCACAGTCTGTCCTGACCCATATAGCTCCAGGCTGCTCACATCAACACCCACGCTCAGCCTACTGCAACCAACAGGCGGAGGAGAAAAGCATATTTTTGATTAACCACAGCACAAATTATATCACTAAGCAGAAAAGTATTTGAAATAAGCAGTAATGACTCTATAAAAACAACATTAGAATTCAAATATTTACAGCTACTTAAATACAGTATTAAGGGCTTTACTAATCTGAGATTAATCCACCATGTAAAACAGATACATGTTTAAATAAATTCTTTACACTAGTAGTTAGAGATGGGTATTTTCAGTATGCAAAAAGGCTCAGTTTTACTTTCATTTTTTTTAGGAGATGAGCACTCAGTTGTTCTTGCCATTGTGGAATTTGGGTTTTGATGTAAAAACTAAAAAGCAGTTATGACGAAGTTGAGAGCAGCTATAACCAGAATTAATTCAGCCACAATACTGTTAGTGACTGGACTCTGCAAGGAAAACTCCAAATATGTATATATACTGTATATATATATATACATTACGTTGTATTCTAGCAAAAGCAGTATTATTTTTTTCCTGCAGCTGTGACTGCACTTTCCAATGCTTTCCACTCCTGCCGCTGCATGTGGAAATGCAGGCTCTTCTGCCTGCATTATTACTCTGTGCATGCGCGCTCCACGCAAGATGCTTCTGCTTGTCTGTTTTTACTGCCCCTCAGTAACACCCCTCCCCAGCTGTGCTGTGGATCTGCACACGGGCCCACTGGCCAGTGGCTGCTCTAAGCCACGGGAGACGCCGCGCGTAGCTCTGTGCACCTCCGGCAGGCCCAAAACCCTGCCCCGTGCCACAGCACCTCTGCGTTTGCCCCTGGATCACACGTGTGGCTTATGCCGTTAACATCGCACCAGAGATGTGACAGCCACCTGTGAGAACTAACTACATCTCTAATCCTTGCTGCCTCTAAAATCCTCAAACTTTGCATGCTTCATCTTTTTATTGACTATCAATATTATAATCTACTATCTGCTTGATCAATTACCTTATTTCATACTGCTGGTAGCAACTTTGTAAACTAATTTCTGCTGTCAGGGAAGGAGTCTTTTCAAGTCCAACTTCACGGCCTTGTTGCATGGATGAAAAATGCCAAGTCAATTAGGCAGGCTTGGCTAGTTAATGAGACTCTGGTCAAGTGCATCACAGTGAATCATGGATTAACTAATGATTACTGAAAGTCCTGATAATAACAAGCAACATTTTTCTGCATAAGGAAGCTTTTCTCATGCCTATGGTTTCTCTGCCAATGTGAAACCATCAAATGAAAGCAGAACTGTGGGCTAACTGCACCCTGTGGTCAGGGCCCCAACGCAGCCTGCAAAACATCCCCCTCCAAGGCAGCTGCACTCATCATTTGTGCTCTTAATAATTATCGTTATTTATCTTTTCGTGCAAGATCTTCGCTTTGTTTTGCTGTACTTGAATTAACCTCTGTATCCAGCAACGAAGAACTCGGGCTTTTTGCCAGTTCTTTTTGACCTTTTCTTGAGCAATAGCTGATACCTTTTCAGACTTTTTGTCTAATGGTAGAGGTTATGACTAAAATGTTCACTCGGTTGCACTTGAACTTGTAGCTTATCCAGGTAGAAAAATAGCTGCACTTTTGACACAGAGCTGCTTCTAAAACCATTGAGCAACTGGCTGGGCTATATCTTTGTATGGTATTAGATTGTACTGCATGGAAAATTTTCACACTATTCCAAACAGACAGGAAACTGCCTTTGTAGTTTATGCAATGTTAATACCACAGCCTGGATTTATTCAGGTATATAATTAGAAATTATAGCCTGGGGAAAAAAAAAGTCTTATTTACAAAATGAATCTTGCTAAATTAAAAACATAGCTAGTCATTCCTCTTTTACTCTTCAAACACATTAGATGTCCATATTTTTATGAATTCTGCAAAGTAATTGTTAGGTTTTAGCATCACATTGTTAATACACAAAAGCACATTACATGAGCAAATGTTTTGGATGGAATGAATCCACTGAATCCACTGTTAATTATAGAAAGACCTTCTTACAAATCTAGGATACCATCTGTCCTACAGCTATCTCTTAGCTAGCTTTCTGTCTGCATTCTGTGCATCTGTACTTTGCCATTGCACTCAAAATAAATAGAAAGGATGCTACAGTACAAGTTTATGAATAAATGACAAATTACTAAAACTGTCGGACCAGATTATTCAGTCTCTTCATCATGAGTCAGAAATTCTACTTAGGTTTCTTCATCATCTGCATTTACACGTGTATGCTCCTCCAAAGCATGCTTTCTTCGTTGTCATTGTTATTACACATTTTAATGGTTGGTTACATTTGTCAGATTTTTGCAAATTCAATGAAATGCCAGACAGAGAACGCACATGAAATGCAACATTGCTTCCAGTAAAGAATTATTGTTATTTCAACACTTGACTTGTGCGGGTGCTGAGAGAGAGAGAGAGAGAGGGGAGGGAGGAAGGTTTTCCTGATACTGCACAGTAGCGCTGCCAAAAGTCCTTTTCATGTCGGACTCAGCAATGATTTGGGCTTTGTACCTGCCTTTGAACCAGAGGTTTTGTGAGTCTTTGGCTTTACAGTCTTCTGGGAGAGGCTGTATCTTAGAACCTGCAGGGCAGAGGACGAGGAAAACCTTTGTTCCAGGGAAACTGTGAACAGTAATGGAGGTGAAGCGGAACCAGTGTTAGTTAAACCCCCTCGCTATGATGTTATTAAAAGCAAAGAAAATAGCAGCTTGGGAGGCACGAAGCTCACGGCTGTCCCTTCAGCTGTCCATGGCCAGGGCTCACCTCACACCCGAGCAGCTCACATTTTCTGGCAGGTTCTGGCAGGCCACGGCGACACCCAAATTTAAAGCAGTGCCAGTGATTTCCACCCAGACCTCTCAGCAGGAGAAGGCCCGTGGGGCCTGTGACACTGCTGGGCTCCATGGGGATCTCTTCCTGACTCCCAAGGCCACTCAGAAGCACTCGGCAGGTGCAGCGCAGTGACCCGGAGCCCCTGCTTGCATCTAGTGGCGGTGACAACAGGTTGCAGCTGGCCCCTTTGGGTCACCCCTTCTAACATGCTATGCAAAATGTGGGGATTTTTCAACAGGGATTTAGAATCCATGGAGCAACCTACATTCAAAAGCCAATAACCCCCATCCTGCACATGTGATGGAGAAGCATCTGGGATGGAGAAGAAGCACCAGCTCCTGAGAAGGAGACCTACTTTCAGCCCCTTCATCTCATGCTCCTTTCCATATAGTGACGTGCAATCACAGCATGTATGAATCAGCACACTCTAGCCTGTCACTAATTTTGTGACCAGGGTCATAATTTCCTCTGTTCTTCGAACATCTCTGTAGATGAGACCCTTCTCTGAGCCTGGTCACACAGAGCCATGTGCAGCAACACTGCTGCAGGTGGAGAGTGGACCTCTGTACCATGCTGGAATCTCAGCCTAGCTCTTCCTTTCCATAGCCATCAGCAAAGCACATTTTTATACTCTATTGAAATGCATAAAAATACACTGTCCAATTTGAGAAAACTTCTAAGTAAGTAATTAGAAAGCACTTTTTGCAATTTCCTATGCAATACCCTTTCAAAGTTGTCTTGTTTTCCTTCTCTCTGAATGCATATTCAGAGTAGGCAGATTTGTGGGCACACAATGAGAAGCTGATTTTGAAAGGAGGTAAATAAATTGCACTGGCTGGGAAAGGCCTTGCTGCCCTTTTTGTGATGCACATACAACTTGTTACAAATTCTTTACTTTGCATTTCTATCACAGAGATAAATGAAATTGTCAATCCTGTTCACATTTCGTTTTGACGGCTACATGAAAGTAATTGTCAAGGTGCCAAAAAAAGCTTTCATTAATTCTTCTATTTATTAAGGTGAAAGAAGGAAGACTATATAGCAAACAAAGAAGGATAAACAGAGCATGAATGAAACACCTGCATTTTTTTTCCAGAGGATTTATCCTTTTGCACAGTTTCTACCTTTAGGATGAAGTAGCTCTTAAAACAGACAGAAGCTTTTGGATTCTGAATTTCTGCTAGTTTTGCTCAGTACTGCACCTCTCCTGCACTGAGGGGCAAGGGAAGCACTGTGCACTACTGCTGGAATTTAATCCTGGGAAGCTAACAGTACTACCAAATAATAATAATAATAATTAAAAAAAAATGTATTTCTTGCACCAGAGATGTCTAGTATAAAAAATTATTTCATCGCTGCTTTTTATATATGTGTGCATCTATATATACAGAGATAGGTACGGGGGTCATTTAATCAAAACCATCCTGGGTAAAGATGCTCCTCAGGAAATCATTCCTATAGGGAGCCATTTGGGGCAGAGGCAGCCCTAAGTGCTGTCACGCCACTCTCACAAAGCCTACCAAAACTGACTCTGCTCCACACCGAAATGAATTACAGTGCAGCAGCACGGAGACTAGCTACCCACAACACCAGGAAAGTGAAATGGAGACAGATATTTGCCATGAGGACTATCACTAGTGGGAAAAATGTGCAGAGAGTTGGGGGCAGAGAAGTCCTCCAGCTGTAGAGTGGGGCTGCTGATGGAAGGAAGGGCCGATGTGTCCCAAGATGCTGTCTCGCCAGGCACTGTCACCTCGGTGAGTGAGCTGGGTTCCCACCTTGCTTCCACCGGGGACTTACTCGCCTGACTATGTCTTGGGAATATCCCAGGGAAGCAGCTAACTGCTCCAGACACGAGCTCGCTTGCCCCAGCCTACACTCCCAGAAGGGGGAAAGGAAAGAAAAACTCCAGATGGCACCAGCACCCTTGGCAAGCGAAAGAGTGTCACAGAATGCAGCAGGAGAGGAGAAGGACAAAGAGCCCTCCAAGGGCAACTGGAGGAATGCAATGGTGTTTTTTACACAGATGGCTTCTGGAGCTTCTGCATACAGGGTAGATAACCATAATCTCAGTTGCTTATGCGAATTTTGATCCTTTTTCCCAGCACCGCTTTTTTTTTATTCTGCATTTTTGTTACCATGGGCAGAGGTGTGGGACTTCCTGGATCCAGAGTATGTGACAAAAGCAGACCTCAGAAGAGAGGCAGGGGCTTATAACATATAAGATCGATACATTTTTTAACTAGTTTGAAATTCACCAGAATTGTATTCAGCCCTGGTGTAAGTTTTTGAATGCAGAGATCGAATATGTTTAGGTGAAGAAGAAATCTGATTCCCCATGTGACAGTGAAAGGACAACACGTCCCTGAGCAACAAGAGACACGATCAAGTCTAAATTACCATGCTAAAATTGCCGTATTTGTCCTTCTTGTGTGATTAAGATGCAATGGCCTCAGGACAATTAGTTCTGACTCTTTCAGTGTTTCAGTGTGGAGCTGCAACCCCCTAACCTTTTATCATATCTATTTAGTTGTATATCCACCATTCAGGGGACAATTAAAAACAAGACGCATGTTCTGGGTTTGGCAGAAAACTGCAATGCTAATTCATTTTCTGGCTACAATAGCCGAGCAGTATCTAGTTTCCCCTTTCTTCTTGCATCCACACGCCTCTTGCCTCGTCTTTCGCGCAAACACACAAATTGGCATCTACATGGGCTTGAGTAGTATCTTCAGGGTCATTTCTGCAGCACCTGCTATTAGCGCAGAAAAAATAAGACACTCCCCGAAGCTCTGAGTTTTCAGGATATAAAGGTCTTTTGTTGCTTTAGAGCTGGTTCAGACTCCTCTGAATGTGATTATAAAGCACTCATTTTTAGATACATGGAGGTCCACAAAGCCACTGAACCTGCTGCTAGTGTGCAGGTTCGTGCTGTTAATCACAGCTCAAGTCCAAGTACATTCCTGCACCACCTCGAAGGAATCACTCTCTTTAACAGCGAAGGAAAGGAGTAGTTTCCCTGCTACCACATTCAGAAACCTCCCTGCCCCTCTCTTCGCTCCCGCAGTGCCAACGCAAACATCAGAGACGGGCAAAAAAAAAATGCAGTGTTTCCCAGGGCAATTAATTTCACAATAGCTCAATGTTAACCAACCAGTTTTTGGATATGAACATAAGTGGGGAGAAAAAATAAAGCTTAGATTTACAAAGTCATGAAAAACAGCAGTAAATTACTAGAGAAAAAAAAAAAAAGAAAGGAAAAAGAAAGTGTTTCCTTATCATCAGCAAGCAATGCATTTAGCCACTGGGAAATGTTTATGACTTTTTCTTTTTTTCTTTTTTCTTTTTTCTTTCTTTTTTCTTTTTTTTTTTTTTTTAAATCTACACAGACACTATTTCTGACTCCTTATGAAATTCAGCCCCTGTGAAATTTTACTGTACAAAAAGGAGGAAGGGAGGCTTGGGATGGTTGGAAAACATGATACACCTGAAAGTGCAATCTCCCTTAATGAAATCACAATTAAAATATCAAGTTTTACATGAAGTGGAATGACTAAAAACAGGCTGGCATTACGTATCAAAGGTAGTTGCTTGTGAAGAAGGGGCCTCCTTTTTAGCACTGTGCTTTCTGACAGAGCCCATGCCAGCAGTGGAAACGGTGCAAGTTGGCCCTCTGCTCTAACCTGGAGGGTGCTAAAAACACCTCTATGCAAGAACGGGGGCTCTGAAGCCTTCCAAGCTAGACTGCACCTTCCCCCTTTTTTCAATTGTTTTTTCTTCTCCTATGACATTTTAAAATGATATGAGCCACAAGGGCTAGATTTATGTCTCTCAAACTTGTAATAATATCGAGGAGCAAATGTGCTGCATTTCGACACCTGGGATACTCACTAGCTCCTTAGCTGAGTGTTTGCTACTCAAAGGCGAGGCAGCATTTTCAACAGTGCCTTATAATGCCAGCTTGCAGAGTATGATAAGATATCTCAGCTATTTCATATTGTATCCAGGGGAAACCCAGCATACAAATTACTCAGGGATATTTTACACAAAATTATAGAAAATTTTAAGCTCCTGTTATTGTTACAGAGAAGGTGGAATAAATTATATGGTATCAGAAGCATTTTTAAGAAAGTTTTTACTTTTTGGTAATAGGAAAGATGACTTAAAACGGGTATGTTATACTTAAGGACTATTTTATCTTTGTCCTTTGCGACATTCCGCTCATCACTCACAAGAAAAAACACATCAGAACTGCCAGCAAACACCAGGTCTGTTCAGTAACCGTGTTCGGACCATGCAACTCTCAACACACAAGAGACCTCAGTACACAGGAACACCACAGTCTTGCCTGAAGCGGGTCTGTGTCTCATGCTCAGTTGTTAAGCTCAGCAGTGGGGAGGAATTCTTCAAGAGGATCATTCCTTCAAAAAACAACCAAATATAACCATGTGTCTAAAAAGTATAAACACTCACACAATACATGCTAAAAATTAAAGGCATAATAGTCCATTTGCATGTATGTAAATCAAGTGTTGGATCTGAATTTAAATATTAAAGGAGTAACACACACATGTAACGGGGAGATATTTAGAGTTTGTGCTGGACTGGAATGATACAAAAGAGTAAACAGGGACTACCAAACGGACACAATGTTACGTGGCATGCCAGATGCCACGAAAGGCAAGGAAATCTGCCTCTGCATTTGGAGATCGACCTGCTCGCCATGGGGACGACGCAGAGAGGCCACCTTGGTGCCAGTGACCCTGGCAGAGCAGGCCCCAGCGCAGGGAGCAGAGCGTCAGCCAGTGGAAACCTTTGCATTTAGCTGGGGTTTTGCAGGGGTCATGCAGCTGGCGTTGGAGTCCATTTAGCTAGTGGATCTGTGCCAAAAAGCACGGGAACAGAGGCACTTACGTGGAAAGCCACTCACTAAAAATGGTGCTGCTTCTCTTGCCAGAGGCAAAGGGATGTTATCAACTCGGGGCCCCTGTGGCCATCCCCACAGCCTCTGTTCTGCACTGGGCAGACTCATCTGGGGCAACGAGGCAGTTCAGTCCCGCGCAGTGACCTGGGGACATCTATTCAGTGAGACAAGACCCAGTGGAACTGATCTGCTTTCTCTGCAGTTCTTATGCTCCAAGAGGCTTTTGCTGTCCCTATGTTTCTCCTTGTTTTTTCTTTATCCTTGCCTGGATAAAATGTCTGTTTTTCTCTGGTGTTTCTTAGGCCGATTGCTACTAGTGGTACAGCATCCAAACACCTTCCATGTCTCCTGCGAGCCCACCCACTGGTGGGATGTGCTGCGAGGTGAACCTGGAGCTGCAGCCCAGTGGTTCCTGGAAGCTCATGTTCTCCTAAAGCAAGGCTTGAAAAGGAACCTCTGCTCTGGAGAAGCAACCACTGTACTTCCTCCAGGATCATTTTTCCCCATCTAGCAGCAGGGATATGACAAGTCAAAAGATCAAGACAGAAAAAAAGAGCAATTCTGTAAAACACAGGAAAAAAAATAACCCAGCAAAAGTCTCTCCTTTCCTCGACCCCCAGGCATGCTCCCTTCTCACCCTGCTTACAGACAAGTCACCTTTCTCATTTCCACCAGAAACCATTTAACCCTTGAGCAACATCTCTGTTTGGCTACAGACGTCAACCTTGCTCAGCGTGTGTGTGGAGCACGGGGCTCTCCTGCCAGAGGCTGCTCTTGGTGCCACAGTCAAGTGTCAGATACCTCCATCCAAGACCTCGCACTGTCACAGCGCTCCCAGTTCTATGTTTTTAAAAGTAGTTATACCTTGGAAGGTGTCCAGGCTTCCTCCTTTCTAATTCAATTTTTAGAGTTTCTTTTAAATTAAGTTTAGCTATGAACTAATGGAAATAAATTAACTCTGAAGTATATCATGGTGGTCCTGGTCTTGCAGCCTGTGGTGCACTGATGAATGATCAGCATCGTAAAATAGCTGTTAATAGGTTTTAAAGCCAGAGGGGAAAATTATGATCATCTAATTCTGACCTCGAGCACAGGCTGGCGCCTGGATACCACCCTGGAACTTCTGTGCCAGGTCCACGCTGCGGCTGAGCTGGAGCACGTGTTACAGCTGGGCAGGACCACCCACCCATTTTACATGAGGACAGATCCTCAGCTTGTGCAAACCAGCCAGTTTCACCAACACAGCACCAAGTTGCACTGCTTGCAAAGCTAGTCTGCTGCTTCCGCGGTGCCATGAATGTTGTTCTCGTCCTCGAGACCAGTGCTGGTCTCTCCCGGTCACTACCTGGTGCCTGTGACAAGTGGTGGTGCCTCCTCCCTGCTCTCCCTCACCCTTCTCTCCAGGCTTTCCTCTTGTTGAGCTCTGGTCATCCCAGCAAGCTGCCAGCTACCAGCCTTCACCATCCCTCCAGCAAGCTGCCCAGGTCCACTTTGAGTACTGTGAGCAATGCAATTCCTACTTCCCAAACTTCATCTTCTCTTCAGCTACTTCAAAACACAAAACAAGAAGGAAACTGTTCAGCTATTTTGTTAGTGCCACGGGTTTCACTTGCAAGCGCCAGCAAATGCTGCTGCAGCAAGCGAAGATAGCCAGGTGTTTGCTGGCTCCCCCTGCCCAGCCCACGGAGTGGGCAGATGTGGCCTCCCCTGGATCACCTGGTGCACGTTGCAGCGCGTCAGGCCTCGAGGCGAGCAGGGCATAGGGCACGTTTCTTTTCTGAGGAGTGAAATAAATGACTTGGCTTGGGCAGCTGGAAAAGGACACTTCTTCTAAGTGCTGTCCAATGAAGCGGGGGCGGAGCTTAGGCCAGTGAGATCAAAAACAGTCCAATAAAAGCTGAAGTCTGCGGCAGTACAGACAGCTTTTATCATCTCCTGAGCCATTTACTTTCAGAAGCTGAAAAATGGCAGCATGGGAATTTTAGGTGAAATTTCACTCCAGGTGATGATTGTGCTGAGCAGTGTTAACTCAGGCTCTCATTTTAAATCAGACTCTTAGTGTTTAACGCCTTGCTCTCCTGCCTCATTCCCTCTGCAAAAAGACCTTTAAAGCATCCTTAGGCTTCAGTTGGCAGCAGCGGCATCCCTGACTTCAGGAACTCGTTTCCACCTCTTCCAGCACGCTGTGGGTGCTGTCAGAAGCGGTGGCTGATTACCATTATTGCAAATATTTACTGTTTTCTAATTCCTGAACATTGTGAATATTATGAAAATCTCCAGGCAGAGCTTGGCTGATCCGTGAAAGGCAACTACTCTATTTTGGGTTCACACTGCTCAGGGAACAGCATTTATTGTATTGAATTCAAACCTCATTTAAAATTGCCTTTACAGATAATAAATCCAAATGTTCCTTTCATAATTATTCTGTACTAAAATTAATGCCGAATAACATGCAAGCAAGCAGGCAGGCCTTTATGGGCCTTACAGCACTTCTCTTTGGAAACTGCTGGAACTGTCTACATAAATAATACCATGCCATTATCCTTAAAGCAGCACATTTGTTTTACAGCGAACCCTTAGAGGGAGAACACTCTTGTATATAATATTGTAGCTTCCTGTGTGCCTTAATCATCTATCACATCCCTTAAGGAAAGATCTCCTAGAAGAGAACTCTTTTTTCCCCCTCTACTGCTTGACATAAAACCCTAACAGCCATTAGGATTGGAAACCCTCCCTTCTGAGAGACTATTTCTCTTCTTTACTCCTTCTATCTGGTTGTCTCGGTAGAGAAACTTTCAATGTGCTCTGTTTGAAACCCACACAGGTTCTTACACTGAAACTGCGCACAAACCACCACAGCTTCCCACAGTCCTTCTCCAGCGCTGACTCTCCCTGTTCCTTCTAAATTACTCCCCATCCTTTTGCTTGGACACTTGCCCTTGGGCAGGGCTGTGCAAATGCCTGGGGCTCTGCCCAGAGTGTCTTTGTCTCCCAGATCCTGCGTGTGATTTACTGCAAAGCCTGTGCCCGGTGAATACGTTTGATAAATTATAATCTCATCCTATTTATCAATATCATCCTGTTAGAATCAGTGGATTTTAACTCAAAGGACACATCTTCTGCTGAAGTGAAACCAGATCAACGTTTGGAGCCGCAAAGTAGCAAAATGGAGCGGCTCCTGTAGCACTGATACCCAAAGCACAGAACCTCTGACCGCTTCTGACAAAAGCTGGCATCAGAAAGCCAAAAATACAGGAGGTGGAAAATGGCAGTTTTGTTGAGGACTGCCACTGAGTAGGCAACTATGCTCTAATCAGAAACTTTAAAAGGAAAAGCAAGAGTAACTCAAATGGAGACCTTCTCCTGTCAATGACGCCGGAGCTTTGCTGAGCTGTTACAGACGTGGCCCGGAGGGAGCGAACGGTGAGTGCCGCATCCCAGCTCCGCTCCCGCCAGTCCGGCGGCTCCTACGAACCCCACCGAGAGCCCATACACCACAAAACAAGGGCTTTTTCTTCCACACATAGATAAGGATTCTGGGCTCTTTCTTCCATGCATAGATAAGGCAAAAAATGCAGGTTGTTTTACTTACGTTCAGTCCACTTGCCCTGCTCACTCTTTGCTGGAAGGGGAGCCCCCGTCAGGTGATGCATCACTGCCCTCCTCTGCTGTATTTGTGTGCTCCCGTCTTGCAAATACAGAGCTCACCGCTCTTCTGCAACAGAACCAGAATATCCAAAAGTTAGGGAAGATGACCACTTACCAGCACTGCTAGAAACCAAACCAAACGTTGCCAGTGAGGGGCATCAATGGGTTGGCTGCAAAGGTTGCTCAAAAATTGGGAATTTTTTTCCCCCTTCTGGGAACCTGGGTTCTCTGAACATTTTTTTCTTTCCAATAGCATCCACAATAGAGGCAAGAACAAGGCATTGCACATGCCTGAGAATTGCAATCTGGCAGAGGAGGACAAAGTATGGTTGCATTAGGTGAAACCAGGCGAAGAGGAGGCTCTTGCAGTTCTTACAGTGAGTGCAGTGCACCCAGGAAACATTCCTGTGCAGGAGCCACCTGAGTGAGAGGTGAAACTCATCGTGTTGGTGCAGCGGGAAACAGACTCAGAAGCCAAGAGGAATTCTGAGGCTCTTTTCAGGCTTCCCTTGCAAAGGAAATGGGGTACAGAGGCTCAGTCCAATTAGGAAAAAAGATTTAATCTCATTACTTTCCACAGATCTTAGTCTCTGAGAACCAGCTGAATACAAAGACGAAAAAGAGATGCTTCAGGCCTGAACATTTTCAGTGAAAGGTATCTAAAGAAAATATAGCTGAGCAATATAGGAAAGTCCATGCAGAAGCTGATACACTTCTTCTCAAAGTTTTCTTACTCCTAGGTGAAGTATTTGTCAACTTTTTTCAATTAGTTTCGCAGCTGAAAGGACTCTGGTAGCGCGAAGCCTTACAAAGACACACGATTAAATTGACTTAGACAGGTGAGGTTCGGTGCTCGCTAAAAGGTCACACAATTCAAAGTGACAGGTATCGCAGAAGACAACCTGACTAGTCCAATATATTTCCCCTGCTAGAAAAGCCAAGGACTTGCAGGGAACAGATTATCATGGAAGCTGCTCCCAGAAGTTATTTAACTTAGTGACCAAATAAAAGTTGTGGCTATAGAAAGTAAATGACAGCAGAGCTGCTTGCTGAGCTCTTGCCTGGGCTTGCCTACAAAATGCTCCATCATCTCCATTTTCCTTCCTGTTTGAATTAGCGAATTGGCCATTTCGTCCCCTTCTAAATGCTTCTGACTAATTTCAGAGGGTTCTTCTGGCTCTCAGCAAAGCCAGACACAAATTTAGTTTAGTAACTGCACAAATATAGATGTCATCAGGGCACTTGAAAATATTTAAAAAGAATTTCAGACTGATTTGCTAGTCCTAATTTGACCAAGATGTACAGAAGTGAGCCATAAAATACACTGCCATAACAGCAAACCCATTCAAGGTGTATTTGAAAAGCAAGGCTATCTCCTTGTGTCACTGTGAGGAGGACAATAACAGGAGCTGGTGGGGAGGAGACCTAGATAACCGAAAGCAGTTTCGTGGTTACCCATTTATTTTTTTTAATTTTGTGGACAAAATAATCATGCAGAACAAGCATGCCTGCTTTCCCCAACTCAAACACAATTTTCATTTGGTATTTTTATTTATAGACAAATAATACATTTAGCCACTCCACACTGTGAGTGGCAGACAAAATGTTCTTGCAATGATGAGTCAGACTGAGCTCTCTGTAGCGCTAAATTACAGTGGGATTTTCACTACACACCACTCCTAGCAATATGAAAGGTCAGTACACACGTATCTTCAGGTGCGAATGTGAGATGAGGAAATGCTTAAGCTTTTATCTTGTTTCAAAGTGCTTTGGGTTAAGCCTTACAGCTTTGCTGAAGGCTTTCCCGGCTTACATCTGCTGAATGATAGTGTTAAATCACGACCGCACCAAGGGCCCACACACCGCGGCCCTTGGCCAAGCCGCCCTGCGGCCCCACTTTTGCAGGAAGGAGGGAAGGAAGCGAACTGGGATCGGGAAGCCACATGAGCCTCTCTGCACGGTGCACGCGGGGGCCGGCACGGATTTGGCAGCTGCCCTCGGTGGCAGGAGCCACAGGCGGCTCCTCGTGAGCCCCATGCTTGGCTTTGCCGCGCTCACAGCCCACTGCAGCTCCATCCACTGCAGCTCCAGCCGCGTCACAACCACTGCCATGTTCTGGGAAGCACAAGTTTAAAAACAAGGGAAAACTTGTCTCAACTTTGGGAATGAAGCAAAGTAGAAGAGTTTTTCTTCCCCCACTACAGCAGCACTGGCCTCTCCCTGACCATGCTCCCCTTCAGAGACCTTGCTTTGCTGGCAGTAGGGTCCTCAGCTTTTTTATTACAGCTTTTACATTTTCATTCTGGGCTATACCTGTGGGACTATTCAAAATTTCTTTCTGTTTTCCATTTCATAAAGAAACATGCCTGTGAGCAAAATCCCCAAAAAGTCTTTCTATGCATAAAACTGATTCACCAAATTACAACTCGGCCATGGAAACGGGTATTTATGCTTTTCTGACACTATCTCTGTAGGAATGGACACCAGTGATTGCTCTGTGGTTTTTTTTTTCTCACTGACACCATCTTCTGATGCAGTTTTCCATAGTTCATTAAAAACTGGCAAGCGCTTACTGCTATTTTTCTTACAGTAGTAACACAAGTGATTACACTTTCTAAAGGTAAATACAGAGTGCTAAGAAATGTCCTTCTACCTGTCTGAAAAAAGAGGTCTGACTTGTGAGGCTCCTCTGTATCCCCAGCTCACATAACAATGCACATAACGAACAGTGTCTTTAAAAGTTTCCACCAAATTAACTGGAAATGAAGGCCACAGACCAAACCTGTGCTAGACATTCAAATGCAAAACTGAAATGTTAGGCTTATCTCAAAGCCTGCAGTTTTCAGAACACTGTTTCCTGAAGTGTCAGTGGTTTTTAATACAATACAGAGCTTAAAAACAAATGCATAGGGTCTTCTTCAGAAGTTTTAATAAAAAGACAGAAAAATTAGTTCTCTATTTTGCGCAGTACCTTGCAATTCCTCTGGCTTGGGTTAAACAATTCCTCTACCTGCTGACATAAAACGCAGAGCAACAGATCCCTCTTTCTTCCAGTTATATAGAGGATGCCATAAGGAGCTGTGACTCAGTACGGTCCCTGCTTCTGTCAGAAAGACCTCACTCTCAAAAATAAGAACACTAGAAGAAACACTAACGCAATGTTCACTGTGGCCCTGGCCAGCCCAGGGTGCTGCCACCTTTGTCTGTGTCTGGCTTAGCTACTGCTGTACTCCAAAGAAAATAAAAATTAGTAACGCCAAGTTACTCTCTTCCCTGGAGTGAAGCCATGGGCTGCACTTCAATGATAGGTGCAACCCCAGAGCTCAGTTATCCTGCCATCTTTAAGGTGGAAAGCCACTACATAGGAACCGGATTATTACTGCAACAAAGGAAAACATTGGAAGGAGCTAAAACATGGGGAGCTGAAACCGAAGTCCAGTGAGGAACCTGGCATGACCTCTTCAGCATTGCGGACATTAAATGACTGAGTGAACTAGCATGTGCTGTTGCTATAGATCTTTTTAAACTTTGTCACTGGCATATGGGAACATGTTTTCATCTCAAGGACAGCCTGGGAGGTTTTGAAGGTCTTTCCCCCAAGTAGTCAGGAGAGTAGATGAAATTCCTCATGGCTCCCAGACATATTAGTTGCAACCCGCATACAGAAGATGACCAGAAAAGTTAGCAAAACTGCGCTGAGACTCAGGGCTCCGGCCCAGACAGGGCTTCCAGGCAGCACGCATGCTTAAAGCACAGCAGCCCCGGAGCAGGGCCACGCTGCCTCTGTCCACTGGAGCTGCTGCTCTGGACATGTCCAACCCCACAGACTCCGACCCCTCATGTTCGCATGCAGGGCCCAAAAGTCAAGCACATCATAAATCAAAACCTAAAAGCCTGAAGGGCTTCGGGGGCAACAAATTTACCTCCTCAGAAAAAAGGGTGCTGTGAAACTCCAACAGTTTGGCTCCATTTCCAAGAAACAACTGTGTGCAAGGAGCAGGTTGGGGAGAGGAGCTGTGTGCACCGAGATGATCTCTGCCCAGGTGCATGTGCTCGCAGCAGCTCCGCAAGCTGCTTCCCCTTGCCCGCTTTGCCCACAGCCACCAGGCTGCATTTAAAGTCTTCTCCAATGACCTGGTCAGCCTATTCGGGTTGAAGAAGCCCCATTTCATCTGAGTCCAGCCATTAATCCAGTTAGACTTAATTAGAGCGTTTGCACAAGTCTGAACTAATTTCTGTTTACAGAACAGATTGGATAAATATCCCTGTGAGAGGCTGAAAATTCATTACAGCAACAGCTTAGGTCCCTGTATTTCTAAGCTGTCTTGATATCAGGAAATTACTTCGGTACCCTAACATAAATCTATCCTTTCAGTAAGCTCTTAATGTAAAAGCACTGTAGAAATAATGTCAACAACCTTGTGATGACTAATAAATAGACTAATGTACATCCAGCTGCACATAATAAACCTTTAGATAGCCTAATGCCATCATAAACCACGAGGGAAGGTATCACACAGTTGCAACTAAGGTTTTATAGGCGGGCACAAGGCTTTCTTGTGGTCCCACTCGGCAGCAGCAGCTCCTTCCCCCCGAGAGCGCGCGGAAGAGCCCAACAGGAACCATGAGGCACCCTCATCTCCGTGCATCTGGAACTACTGGGCTACCCCAGATCCATAATGGCAAGATGACCTTGCTTGCATCGCTTTGCTAGTCTCCTCTACTTGTTAGGTAAACTGCAAGATACAAGAGCTCTAGCTCTTCCTACCAGTCTACACACTTGGGCTTGTTATTCCCGCAGCTCCAGGCTGTGTCCCCAGGCCCGCAGGCTCCTGCACGCAGGGTTGACAGCCAAGCATCCTGCCTTCCCAGGCAGGAGCCACCCTGCCGCACTCCCTGGCTTCCCCAGAGCCTACTGCACTACTCCATGTGGCTTAGTATCGTACAAGCCCAGTATTTAATTTTTGGGTACTGCTTGAAATATGAAATGTCACCTGAACACAAATGACTCCTTGTGTCAGGAGACACTGCCCTGAGAGAGGACGATGTCTACTAGTGACCAGAGCACGCTGCTACTCAGAACCTTTGCCTTCCAAAATTACGGTCTCTTTAGTTTGTACTCAATAAACACATCAACAAAAAATACCACAGGTAGAAAGAAAAACAGCAGCAGGAAGAATATGACAGTCCTTGAAGGAACAACTGTGCAACCTCTTCATTTATCCAGGTAGGTCCATCCGTCAGGACACTGCAGAGAGCCAGGAGAATTTTAAGTGGCTCTTGATAATACACTGGCAGAGATATGCTGATTACCCTGCGCTCATTACAACTGTACAAGCCTACCAGAGATAATTGGAAAGCTCAGTAAAATATTTACCTTTTTTGGGGTTGCAAATATTGCAGTTGCTCATTAGTTTACCTAGCTATTGCCCATTGGCTAACAAATTGGGAGTTTTGCAATCTAAAAGGATAGATGAATTCCTAATAAAACAGGGCAATGTGCTGTGTTTTATTGGATTTCAGTACAATGCGCGAGGCTAAGCAAATTCTCCAGTATTGTGTGTGCGTGTGCAAGACACAGGACACTGTAAGCAAGGAAAATGATGTAAAAAATGATGAGATGTTGTATCCTGTCAACATAACAATACTAACAAGGACTTTGCAAACCTTAAGAAGAAAATCACTGATTAAAGTTGCTTTCATTCCTACTTTTATGTTTCGTAATCTTAGTCAGAAGAACAGCAAAATCACTGCACAAGTTTATTGTGGGATGGTTTTGTGTTGACATCCTTCTATGCCCTGTGTCTACACTCACACAGGTTCAAGCATCAGGAGAGGACTCTGCACATCCCCGTCACACGGAGCCAAAAGGTACTAGCATGAGCCTTGCTGCAAAGCATGAACAGTGCTGCTGCACGCTGGACTACAGGGTAGCAACATACTGCAATGCTAAGGGAGATTGGGGCTAAGCAGAGATACTCACGCGTTGTTTCACTGCTGATGCCCAGCAACCTCCTAAACTCATCCCTGCCACGGCAGTGGGGCAGCTGCAGCTGCGCCAGCCTCTGCAGCACAGACCAGTGCGCGCCACATGGCCGTCATCCAATACTGACTAATACTGAACACCAGCACTGAATGCTGCGGGCACCAACTGGTTCTGAATTACAGAAGACACTTAAACAACGGCAAAACAATCTTGATTAGTCTTGGAGTTTGACAGAGAAAGGCGGGGGTCTCAGCTGGGACTGAAAATCTTTGTCATTGACCCGGGGCAACTGCTTTACACAGGCAAATCTCACAAACAACGCCCAGAAATGCCAGTACCACTTTGAAAGAGCCTGTAGTTTCACAGCACAATTTAGTTCTGAATGATTATATAATTACATTTGTGAATGTAATCCTGGGGGTATTATTCTAATTATAGATCACAATCCTCCTTAGCCGCTTTTAGAGAAATAATTTGCGTAATGAAGTGAAGGGAAGCAAACTCATCTCAAACCTTTGCTGCAAATGGCGGGGTGCCCTTAACAGGGTGATCACACTTGGATCGAGCTGGTGACAGAATTCCATTTTTGGTTGGAGTTCAGGCATTTCCAGTTCAAAAGCAGAACTATGGTTGAGGTCAGCGTGTTACTGCAAGATCTCCAGTCATTATCTGTGATGATAAATAATGCAAATAAATCAGAACTGCGGCCACAGCCATTCCAGCCTACACTGGTTAGCCACAGAGTGCGATAGCATCACACCTCCACAGCGGCGCTGGACACAGTTTGAGGATAAGGGACCTCTGGTCTTATGGACTTGTTTGCTCTGATGATTCAGAAGGAAATTCACTCAAAGAAACTTTTATCTGTAAACACTGCGCTGTGCCACAGAACGATAAATACAGTCAAAAAGTTATCACATACGGAGGAATTCCAAAAAGGGGCAGCAACCTTCACCCAGCTGAGATGAGATCTCTGTAGATACTAAATGTCTCTTTGGGAGTTTCCAGTGCTCTGGTGCCACTGAAGAGCCCTTGAGGAGACCAGCATGGTACCTGTGCCACAGGCTAAAGCCTTTGCACCCGTCCAAAGCGTCAGTCAGGCACAGACGGTGCCTGCAAGCAGCATATGACTGTTACTACCTGTTGAGCTGTCGCCCGCATCTCTGCGCATCTCGTGCCGTGGGTTGTGCAGCCACACACCATCATGAGGCAAGGCAAGGGAACTGCTGCCATGGATGGGGCCGGTGTTCCTTCACTGTACAGTTTGTAGAATCCGCAGTCAGTATGAATTGTGTTCTGTACATTGGATTACATATGTAAATTAATTCCTATTAATCTTTATAATGTTAAGCTGCTGCTAAAAATGTTCGCTTAAGAACTGCCTTTGTTCTTCTGTCTCCCTAATTTCAATTCCCTTCAGTCTCTTCTCCCTGTGTATTAAGGCACTTTATTAATTTTGTCACGTTAATCTGATCAGCTCTAAACAGGCTGCTGTTTCTAAAGGGTTGCAGCACAAGGCTGGGCCGTAGTGCTGCCAGAGAAAATGTCTGACACGCCAGAGGCCAGGCTGTGGTGTCGCCACACAAAATGTCCGACATGACAGAGGCCAGGGTGTGGTGTCGCCACACAAAATGTCCGACACGCCAGAGGCCGGGCCATGGCACGGCCCACCGGGAGGGCAGCAAACCCAGCACCACTGTGACCAAAACCTCATCGCCCAACCAAAACTCATTAAAACGACAGAAGGGATAAGTGCCATCATCAGAAGAGGATGATGGCAAAACGATGCAGCTCACAGTGCCAAATGGATGGCCTGCGGCAAGGAGGATTATCCACGAACGCTGATTCCCAAATGCGGCACGTCGCAGCACCTAGCTCTGTGGCAACTGGGATTATTTCTGAAATAGATGGGATTAACACGGAGAAATAGCTAACAAACGGGACTGCCTTGCCCTTCGTGGGAGGGATGTGCCAATGAAGCGAGGTTGTGCTCCCAGGCTTTACAGCAGGGAAAAATACAGAGCTGCAAAGAAAGCAGGAGCAAGACTCATAAAGCAGCATGCATTTATAGGAAAAGAAATCCTGGTCCAAGATTCATTTTTGTTCTTAAAGATCAGGTGGTGTAAAAACGGTTGCCTGTTTAAATATTTCAACATTTCATTAAATTTGTTTTCCTCTTACATTTATATAAGCCACATTCTGGCAAGATTTTAGCAAGCTTTTTGACTACTACCTGATGCAAACGCAGAGAGCATTCAGTGTTCAGGTGCACAGAAATTGTGCTGTGCTCTAAATCCTGCCCAGAGCTCCAGGCAGATGCAACAGCAGGCACAGGCAGATTTCTCTGACCGAGCATCTTTCCTCTCAGTATGTGATCTTTGATTAAGTATTCATTCTGCTTAATAGGCAAAATGTGACTGATCTGGGTGACTACTTAAA